>NC_060140.1:278593872-278896903 GCF_021461385.2 Schistocerca piceifrons | reverse complement strand
ATAAATGGTCGTAACTTTTGATTGCACTAACTTAAAAGTTTGCAGTTTTACACCGCCAAGGGACATTTCACCTTAGTATGCGACGTAAATTTCAACTCGATACTCGTACCCGTTCCTTAGAATAAAAGGTGTTGAGAGTCGGACAGACAGACAGACATACACAGACAAACGGACAACAAAGTGATCCCATGACGGTTCCGTTTTTACCGATCGAGATACAGAATCAGAAAAAGAGGACAGAACATGTATAAAGAGCACATATTTTATCGACAAAATCAAGCGGTTTACAACTTCAACTATGTACAAGCCTATTTAAAAAAAAGGGACAGATTTCAAACATTTATTGCTTCCAAACTTAGATAGGAAAACAGTTCCAACTTTCTTAGAAAGAGAAAAGTTCTAATTTTTATGCATGCAGTGTAAGCACCATGTGTTTCACGACAAATATCAAAACGGTGGCTCATTTCTTGCCGCATTCGAAGCAGCTGTTCTCTCGTTATCGAATTCACAGCTTCAACAACGTGATGTCGCAAACTTCCAAGAACGTTTGGGATAGGGAGGATAGAAACGAGGTCTATTACGTAACCCCACGGACTAAAAGTCACAACATGTGAGGTCAAGAGACATGGCAGGCCACCGATGATGAAGTTGATCTTCTGCTCCTTCTCTTCCAATCTTACGTCCTGGATGGTGTCATTCAGGTAACATAGGGCGTGTTTATTGAATATGTTCAGGGCAACCCATTCCTATCAATTTTGAATTCAATAACTTCTTTAAATGGCTGAAAACCTTGTTTTCTGCAGCTATTCGGATTCTATCAAAATTAGTGTTAGCATTATCACCAGCAAAACCTACAACTTTCCTTTCTATACCAAATATTTCTAACGTGTCCTTTATGTACGTATGTGGCCGTTGTGTCTGATTTTTCATTCGGTGTGCGTTTCATTTCAGTCACTTTCGTATTAATCCCACCTGCCTTGGTACCAAAGTATTGTATTAAAGCAGGGAACACTTTCATAGGACAATGTAACAGCAGCTTCAGCTTTGGCACGAGCACACGAAACTGGCTTAGCAATGGTAGAGTCTTTGTAGAGAACTGTGTACAATTTACTTGTGCAATTCACTAACTTAAAGCAATGATGATAACGAACTACATGAAAATGCAGAGTACTTTCAGTTGCACACACCATATCATTTTCTTTGCTTTTACTTGATGAAAAAGGCATACCACTATCTCAAATAAACAACACAACTTTAACCTCAACTTCCAATGTTAGCAGAAAGAACACAAATGGTTCAAACGGCTCTGAGCACTACGGGACTTAACGTCTAACGTCATCAGTCCCCTAAAACTTAGAACTACTTAAACCTAACTAACCTAAGGACATCACACACATCCATGCCCGAGGCAGAATGCGAACCTGCGACCGTAGCGGTCGCGTGGTTCCAGACTGAAGCGCCTAGAACCGCTCGGCAGAAGGAACACCAAAGAACATAATGCGAAAGAGAGAACATACGGGATAAATATAGGGTAGTCAATTTCCTTTCATAAAACAATGCTTGCTTCAATCTGTTGCAACACTAAATCAAGAAATATGATTCAACACACCTACAGTAACGTCTCTTGGATGCCGTGACGAAACAGATGTAACAACAGCTTCAGCTCTGGTGCGAACACACGAAAGTGGCTTAGCAATGATAGAGAGTCTTTGTACAGAACTGTGTACCATATACTTGTTCAGTCCTCTAACTGAAAGCTATGATGGTGACGAACTACATGAAAAGCCAGAGTACTTTCAGTTGCACACACCAAACCATTTGCTTTGGTTCGATATGATGCAAAATGCATACCACTATCTCAAATAAACAACACAACTTTAATCTCTACCTCCAATGTTAGCAGAAGGCATACCAATGAATATAGCACGGAAAACAGAACATACCTGTTGAATATAGGATAGTCAATTTTAAAACGACGTCGCCATCGACACTAAAATAAACTTAGTAGCCTATATCAAGTAATATTTTTTTGTTAAAACTTTTACAGTTGTATTTATTTACAATTAATTACAGTGAGGACATATTTCCTTTGTTCAAAGCCCGCATTTTTTTCTCGGAGCCCAAAAAAGAGGGCATTTCATAGATTTTTATGAAAACCTCCTGCATATATTTTCATGTGTCAAAAAGTAGACGTTTTCGAGAAAATGACTTATGTTAACCCTTGTCACATGGTCCCTTGACCTCAGTTCTACACTATCTAAAGCGACCAGTGTGCTCTTTTAAGGAAGTTATCATTGCTTTGTCCAACGAGGTTATGTACTAGGATCGTGTGAGACAGTGAGATGTTTTATTCTGCGCAGTTTTTTTTATTGTAAATATAGAGTGGTCTGCGCTCTTTTACAGTGTGGTTCTATTCTCTGAGCGAGAAGCTGTCGATAAATTTGAGTTGGGGGGTGGGGGTGAGGGCAATGATACGTATTCAAAGTAAAAACGTAATATGAATTCCGCCTGGATCTCTCTTCCATTGTCCTCTACAGAGTTGGGTTACTTGGCCAGGGAAATTTTCCTGAGTGGCACGACTGTTGGTAATCACGATTTCTGTAACAGCTTTAATCAAATATTCAAACAGGTGCAAAGTGCTGTTCCTTGTTATCAGCTGTATTAATTGATCGATATCACAGGTTTCGTAGAAACGGCTAAAGAGGGTATTGTCGAGTGATATAACACTTTAAATTTAAAGCAAACTGAAATGCGGTCCAGATACAGAGCTTAGTAAAGCTCTTGAGCAATCTGCACCAACACTCAAGATTGTTTTTGTTATTCGATAAGTGAAGTTATGCGTTCCGGTTACGGGACGCCCCAGTGTGGTTTTTTCTCAAGAAATGGTTGATAACATTAATGATATCGCGATACAAGAATGCTACATTAAGAGATGTTAGACTTTTGACACGGTAGTCATCTCGCCTGAACTGGTACATAACATTATGGATGAATTTGCGCATGTGCGAAGCGTGGCTTGTTGTCTTCCAGACAGAAACACTCAAGGAAAGAACTCTGAAAATCTCGTTTCGAATAGATGTTCAACTGGATTCATGTCGGACGATTTGAGTGGCCAAATCATTCACTGGAAGTGTTCAGGATGTTCTTCGAATCAACTGCGAACAATTGTGGCCCAGTGAGATGGCGCATTCTCATCCAGAAAAATTCCATCGTTCTTTGGGAACATGAAGCCCATGAACGGCTGAAAATCATCTCCAAGTAGCGGAAAATTACCTTTTCCAGTCAAAGATCAGTTCCGTCCATTCCATGTAAACACAGCCCATACCATTATGAAGCCACAACCAGCTTGCACAGTGCCTCGTTGACAACCAGGGTCCATGGCTTGAAGGGGTCTGCACCAAACTCTAACCCTACCATCAGCTCTTACCAACTGAAATCGATTCTCATTTGAGCAAGCCTCGGTTTTCCAGTCGTTTAGTGTCACTGATATGGTTACGTGCCCAGGAGAGGCACTGTAAGTGATGTCGTGCTATTAGCAAAGGCACTCGCGTCGGTCGTCTGCTGCCATAGCCCATAACGTCAAATTTCGCCGCACTCTCCTAACGGATACGTTCTTCGCACGTCCGACATAGATTTCTGCGGTTATTTCACGCAGTGTTGCTCGTCTGTTAGCATCGACAACTCTACGCAAACGCCGCTGCTCTGGGTTGTTAAGTGAAGGTCATTGGCCACTACGTTGTCCGTGGTGAGAAGTAATGCCTGAAATTTGGTATTCACGGCACTCTCTTGACACTGCGGATCTCGGAATACTGAGTTCCCTAACAATTTCCGAAATGCAATGTCCCATACTTCTAACACCAAGTACCATTCTGCGTTCAAAGTCTGTTAATTACCGTCGTGCGGCCACAGTCCCGTCGCAAACCTTTTCACATGACTCACCTGACTACAAGTGACAGCTCGATCAATGTACTGCTCTTTTACACCTCGTGTACGCGATGCTACCGCCATCTGTATAGTGCGTATCGCTATCCGATGACTTATGTCACCTCAGTGTGCCGCATGAGCGCAACATACTGATGTCTCATGATACCTGAGACGGAGGATGTAGTTGCAATCAGTGGACTGGACAATAACATGTAGCGGATTAGCGACCTTGAGTTCAGTTTCGTTCTTACTGTATAGGTGAAAATACAATGAAGAGCCAAAGAAAGTGGCACACCTTCCTGATATCGTGTGGGGCCCCTGTGAGCACGCAGAAGTGCCGCAGTACGACGTGGCATGGCGTCGACTACTGTCTGAAGAAGTGCTGGAGGGAACCGACACCATGAATCCTGCAAGGCTGTCAAGAAGTCCATAAGAGTGCGAGGGGGTGTAGATCTCTTCTGAACAGCACGTTGAACGGCATCCTAGATATGCTCAATAATGTTCACGTCTGGGGAGTTTGGTGGCCAACGGAAGTGTTTAAACTCAAAAGAGTGTTCCTGGAGCCATTCTGTAGCAATTCTGGACGTGTGGCGTATCGCGTTGTCCTGTTGGAATTGCCCAAGTCCGTCGGAATGCACGATGGACTTGAATGGATGCAGGTGATCAGACAGGATGCTTACGTACGTGTCACCTGTCAGAGTCGTATCTAGACGTATCAGGGGTCCCATATCACTCTTACTGCTCATGCTCCACACCATTATAGTCTCCAACAGCTTGAACAGTCCCCTGCTGACACGCAGGGCCTCCAGGGATTCATGAGGTTGTCTCCATAACCGTACATGTCCATCCGCTCGATACAATTTGAAACAGACTCGTCCGACCAGACAAGATGTTTCCAGTCATCAACAGTCCAATGTCGGTGTTGACGGGCCCAGGTGAGGCGTGAAGTTTTTTGTCGTCAGTCATCAAGGGTACACTAGTGGGTCTTCGGCTCCGAAAGCCAATATAGATGGCGTTTCGTTGAATGGTTCGTACGCAGGAATTTGCGGAAGGGTTGCACTTCTGTCACGTTGAACGATTCTCTTCAGTCGCCGTTGGTCCCATAAAATGCAGGATCTTTTTCCGGCCACGGCGATGTCGGATATTTGATGTTTTACCGGATTCTTGATACTCACGGTACACTCGTGAAACGGTCGTACGGGAAAATTCCCACTTCATCGCTGCCTCGGAGTTGCTGTGCCCCATCGCTCGTGCACCGACTGTAACACCACATTCAAACTCACTTAAATGCTGATAACCTGTCATTTCAGCAGCAGTAGCCGATCAAAGAACTGCGCCAGACGCTTGCTGTCTTTTACGTATAGGCGTTGCCGACCGGAGCGTCGTATTCTGCCTGTTTACATAATCTCTGTATTTGAATACGCGTGCCTATTCAGATTCTTTGGCGCTTCAGTGTACAAGTTGCTGGACTGTGCATACACCGCAATAAAGGTCATTCGAAAAAAAAAATAAATAAAAAAAACGGTCTCTAGCGCTCCTCAGCTTAGTCGACTGAAGAATAACATGGGAAACAAACTACATTCTGTCGCTTTCATAATGAACTGCGATTTCTGTCCGGTTTGGCTAGGTAATAACCCTCACTAAGGCGCAATAAAGATATGCGGATCACTGAATCCCAAGTTACTGAAATTTATCATTTTGTTCGGTGTCAGTGTAGCTGAATCTGCTGAAGTAGTCATGATTTTTAATTCGATATATCTGTGAAATCGTAATAGCGAAAGTAAAACCATAGAGGCTGCATAAAAAACACGTGTTTTAAGATATATCCGATTTCACAAGATTAGATCCTTATGAGTGTAGCTCAGCGTTCCTGAAACTATTACTCCTGAACGCAGTCGGATATTAGCTATAATCTTGATCGTGTTGAGCACCGCAGCTGACACTAATGTTAATTATTTATAAAAACCACCTCAGCTGTATTATTACACCCTTATTGTGTTAGGACCGGTTTCGTTAGTTGAACATTACCCACTAAAAAAAAAATGGCTCCGAGCACTATCGGACTTAACATCTGTGGTCATCAGTCCCCTAGAACTTAGAACTACTTAAACCTAACTAACCTAAGGACATCACACACATCCATGCCTGAGGCAGGATTCGAACCAGCGACCGTAGCGGTCGCGCGATTCCAGACTGAAGCGCCTAGAACCGCTCGGCCACGCCGGCAGGCTACCCACGACAACCAGACCATTTATGTCATGACTTTAGCACAACTCGGCAACCTGAAGATGTTCAACGAACGAAACCGGTCGTAATACAATAAATGTGTGATAATACAACTGTGGCGGCTCTTATTAATCATTAAGATACGAGTATTAGCTAGTCTTCCACCCCCCTCCCCCCACTATCATTAAGTTAACGCCTAACGAATTCTCTTTAAACACTATTTTTATAATACAGAAAGATAAATTATTTCATTTTTTGTAGGTATTATATAAAACCACAACTAATTACTGAACCAGACATCGCTACTTCTTATTTGTAACTACGTTTATTTGTGGAATGATGAAGCAGTTCTCAATGCTTTGTGTGTGTTATCTACAACCTATTCTTCGAAAAGAAAGGTAACTCTTCACAGTGAGGGTGGACACTTTTTACAAAATTTTCTTCTTCTGGGCCACTCCTCTCCGTAGCGGCACTTGCTTTCTCCACTCCTTGGGTACAATTTAAAATTAAAAAATTTTAAAATATTTGTACTACTTGCTGTTCGTAAGTCACTTGAATGCTGGGCTCGTTGCTTATGAAATGACAGAAGGTGGGCCGGCCGCAATGGCCGAGCGGTTCTAGGCGCTTCAGTCTGGAACCGCGCGACCGCTACGGTCGCAGGTTCGAATCCTGCCTCGGGCATGGATGTGTGTGATGTCCTTAGGTTAGTTAGGTTTAAGTAGTTCTAAGTTCTAGGGGACTGATGACCTCAGATATTAAGTCCCACAGTGCTCAAAGCCATTTGAACCATTTTTGAACATAAGGTGGCAGACTTCACGCTGCCAGTGCTTTGTGGCTGTCAACTACCACTAATAATAATAATAATAGCAATGTGTAGAACGACAGCAAATTAGTAGGTATTATACAGTTACTGTTCTGTAGTGATGTCAGTTAGTTCGTTAATCTGATTCGAAGTAAAGCCAATCCTGGTCCATTGTGGGAACTACCTACAAATCAGATAAGGCATTTTCATGGTATATTTAAGCATGTATGAAAGTGTATATCTCAGTTTCACTGCCATAGATGTGTCGTACAAACTACGTGTGTAGTGTGTGAACTCGGTGAGGAAGATCTCCATACGTTCGTTTCACAAGCTGTAACCTCCACCACACTGTGTCACACGGCAATGCTAGTCTAATTATTGGTAACTTATGTACCCACTATTGCGGTCTTACAAAAGTAACAGTAGCGATGTTTTAAAAATAATTAGTTTCGTGGCCGAGACATAGATAAACGATATTGTTTTTAACCCTGAGAAAATGTCATTTTACCCTTCAGGGGGTGATCACACCCGGTTGTGAATAGCTGTTCAGCATTAATGAAAACAGAAAATTGTGGTAAATTTTAACTTACAAATTGGACTACAAAGTTTTTGTTTTCAAAGAACGATCCGGTTTTACAAGTGTATACCTTTTACATGCATCCACGTACAACCGCAGGGTACTTTTTAGAATAACCTTTAGGATCAGAGTTTCCATTTACGCTTCACAAATTTTCAGTGTGCCCTCCAATGGACGCACAACAATTAAACGTCCAGACGATTGTCAAACTCCTTCTATACTTCTGCATGCATGTGTTATACGGCGTCGCAGTTTACCGTATGTTGTTCGAAGGGGAGGCACACAGACGAAGTCTTCCACAAACTCTCACAAAAAATGACAACATGAGATGTTCTTGGAGGCCAATAGTGCGATGCCAGATTCGTACGCCAATTACAGCAGATCCAGCGAGTAGACTTCTGTGGATAACGTGTAAAAACTCTGTTGAATGCCTTCTACGTCTTGATCGAACAACAGGGCGACCTGTGCTTACCCTTAAGATAAACAACCAGTATCTTGGAATTGGTGGTGTCACTGAGGCGTTATATCCCACGTATCACAATGAGAGACAGACGGGGCATTTCATAAAGATGCGGCAAGAATTTAACAGTTTGCGAGTGGGGCAATGTAGAACAATAGAACATCCGCGACATTGCGGCAGCCCTCACTGAGCATAGATAATTTTGCTAAGAAGTGCACAACCTAGTGCGTCACAGTTTGCTGATCAACTTTTATTAGACCACTTGGTAGGCTGGCAGACGTTATTGTTCAGAAACAGAAACCGATCAGGTCCCCCGCAGTTTTAATTGCAAAAAATTGCCCACCGACGAGAAGTGGTAGGAATAAACATCTGGGATCGGGTACTAAACTGAAAATTAACTAACGAAAGGACACTAATTATGTCCGAACGTTCGCGTCCGAACAGTCCACCACCAACCTCGCCTGCTTTTCTTGCTGTAAAATTCAGAAATCATAACATAGATGATTAAAACACAATAACCTTTGTAATAAAAATACAGTTTAAGCTACGACACTTACTTCTGCTCAGCTCGAGCTCCAACGACAAAAGGTGATAATAGAAGAAGATAAAATAACAGCGCTCTTTCATTTATTCTCAGTGTCTTTTAATTCACCACTTTTACAACGTCTGGAAATTTCGGCATGTTAAATGCAATCTTCGAAACACATATCAAAATCCTGTTCTCCTTTACAGTTAAAATAGGGTTTCACTTTTTTACACATCATTACATTATAAATTATGAGATTAAAAAGAAGACAAAAAATAAAGAAACCTTTTAACATCGTCGAGTTGTAGCAGGTGCAATTCCGTACACCAGACGAAAATCACGCCATACTGTTGTAACTGAACTGCACTTATTGACAGGGAGAACGCATATTTTTTTTTTTTTTTTTTTTTTTTTTTTTTTTTTTTTTTTTTTTTTTTTTTTTTTTGTAAGATCCTATGGGACAACTGCTGAGGTCATCGGTCCCTAAGCTTACACACTTCTTAATCTAACTTAAAGTAACTTACGCTAAGGACAGCACACACACACACACACACACACACATACACACCCGTGCCCGAGGGAGGACTCGAACCACCGACGGGGGAGAGCCGCACGAACCGTGACAAGGCGCCTAAGACCACGCGGCTACACGGCTCGGAAGGATAACGCAAAACGTCTTTTGATGCTGTGCTATTGCCATCTCGACTCAACGCACATTTGGCAATGAACGAGCGAGCGAAGGAGCAGGCTAGCAGCACCAGGAAGAACCCTTCTGTCAACCACATGAACTTGCGGCCTACAACTGGCGCCAAGGTAAACTTCAGTATCGACGCGTAAACTAAAATTCTTCCCTAGTTTCTATCTTCATTATTGTAGAAGTAATACTCCTGGGAAATAGTCTGGATATTGGTCTTTATGATGCTATTGTGCCAAACATTACAAAAAAGCTACTTCCATTTATTTATTACGTAATGAAAATAAATACAACTATAAATGGTGTCCGGGCTTCAGGTACACACAAACAAATGCTTATAACGAAAAGAAATCGACATTTATGTTGTTGGGTAAATATAAAAGCGATAGAGACGGTCTCCAAGACGTGGTCCTCATCATTTCATGAGCAGCGCTGGCAGTGAGTCGCATGCTGCATGCGCGCCAATGACAGGGCATGTTGGCGAACTGTGCAGTTCCACAGATGCCATCCCCCACCCACCGCCACCACCATCTCCACTCTCATGGGGATGTTGCCACATTTCTTCCTGAGACGTTTCCTGAGCTATGGGCAGAATGGGGACCCACTGCCAGGCCCCTAGGTATCGCGGTCTGACTCCGACAAATCTCAGTGCGAGGGGATTTATCAAGGACATTATTTACAGAACAAGGATTGAGATCTGGTGCATCTGAGGCAACAGATCTACGCCGTGCTTACGAACATGTGGCGAGAAGTGGAGTATTGTTTAGGTATCTATCAAAAACGTTGAACAAATAAAGCTATAAACTTGAATAGGCACTGAAATAGAAATAAATATTTTTGTATGTCCCTAGCCCGGACACCCTGTACATTTCTGGACAAATGTAGACAATCGCAGACCTGTACAACTTCTGATCTAGTTCGCTCATCCATTCTATCGCTTCATCAGATGCATGGTGAATGTCCGTTATTGTTCATTTGCACGCTCGAAGAGGACAGGCAGCAACGATATGAACGATATGGCGATTGGAGATACGATAGCCATCAGCACTAGCTGGTCCCCACTAGTGCCGTAGAGAAACACACTTTCCTTGTTCGGTTGGAATCCGTTTCATGATCCGCCATTGACGTATGTGAAGGCCTAATCCTTGTATCTGCGTGGAAGTGTGCTCAACTTCAGGTTTATGGACCGCTGACGATGCTCCCATTCTACTGTCCACGAATGGTTGACAGTGAAAGAGGACCCAACATATTTCTCATAAAGATGTTCAATACTTATCCACAAAAATTGTTGGTCTATTGCAGAATGACATAAAATGTCTGACAGGTACCAAGGCAACATATTGTTTAGTCCAGCGCAACGTACGAGGCAAACGTTTACAAGTAAATTCAGCGTTTCGAAGAAAGGACCGGCAAATTCGAATTATCCTCGGTAAAGAAGACTAAATCATCAAAAACATCTATAAAAAGGAAAAAGCAATCAACACAACAGTTGGAATGACAGAAAGTGAATGCTATCGTATCCCAGGCTCTCGCTCCATCACGGCACCATCGCCGCTTTCCGTTCTGCTCTGATAACGCATCGTGCCTCGTATTTTCACCTCGAATTTCTTGCAAGCCAAGGACTGCCGCTATATAAAAAAATACAGTCAGGAGTGGTTTAGTCAGAAGCGCCGAAACTGTAATCGGATTTCTAAATATGACTGTCTCAATTAGAAGCGGCCACTTGGGACGCGGGACTGAGAGGGGTGCCCAGTTGCTAGCTGTATACTGACACGAGTGAGCGTTCCGAAGAGGAAAGGCGGGAGGGGCGCCAAATGACAAGTCCCTTCTGAAGGAAAGTGTTCTCGAATGGCCCCCGTAAATACCCTTACAGAAGTGATGGTTATTTCCTAAGCCTGTGATGACAAGCGTGGAGTGAATGTGGACTGGATGTTGTATCAGCAGTCCAAGTGAGATTTTTAACTACGGTCGTATTTGTGTGTAAGAGTTCCTTATGAGTGGTTACCGAGAAACAGAGCTGTGCCCTTTCTGGTTTAAGAACGTAATTGGTCTCCAGGAAACGAGCGGCACGTGGCGTAGTATAAGTGACTGCGATAACGTCATAATGACCACGCCAATTCATTACACCACCAGCCGTTTGCGTCGAATTCTTATCTCAAAACGGGCGGATGCTATCACAGATTTCTTTGCAATAACCGGAAGACATATTGCGCGCTATTGGCAAAGGAAATGTACTAACGCACAATGAAATGATCATTTGTTCTCATTACTCTCCTACGCTCACTAGCTTATGTTGAAATCTTTGGTTACTATAAGAAGCAAATGGCTAGCATAAAGCTTGTGTTTAATGTCCGAAGGCTCATCATATTCCTGAGTAAGACTGGCACTGCAATATCGTTTTTATTCGCCGACACCGGGCAAGCGTCTTACAAGTAAAATGTCTCCTCTGTACGGGAATATATCTAATGGATGTACGAGTACAGGTTGTAGACGCATGGTTAACGACAAATGGAAGTCCGGGACTGGTCGTGAGTCGTGCTCGGATAGCCAAATGGTACAGCCGCCGCTGGAGATAAGCGGGAAATCCGGGTTCGAGTCCCGGTCGGGCACAAATTTCCACTGTCGCCATTCCATTCTACAGCTGATGGCAATATTGGCAGCTGCGAATACATTTAATGGATTTCATAACGGCTGTATTCTCTGTGGTGCCTGTTCCATTCGCATATTGAATGCGCGAAGAATGCTTGAATGCCTCGGCCCTGTAATTAATCTAATCTTTTGTTAGCGGTCCCTACTGGACCGCGACATACGGAGTTGTTGTACATTGCTCACTGAACGCTGGTGCTTGAACCTTGGCAAGCAGACTTTCGCTGGATAGTCTGTGTCTATCTTCGAACGACTGCCGGTACAATTTTTTTAGCATCTCCATGACGCTCCCAATTGTATCAAACAAACCAGCGACCATTCGTGCTGCCTTTGTATACATCCACTCTTTCCTGTTCCACCTATCACCAGTAGCACGGGTCCCACATACTTTACTCTGTACGTTATTACAGTGCCTGTATTATTCCGAATTACGGTGCACTGTTCCCTCGGACATGAGAGAAGAACAGAGACAAAAATCGTATATCATAACGGGAATCATATAATAGATTCACGTATAATATTATAGCGTATTACTTTAACATGCTTTGTAAAAATCGAGGCAAATTACCGTGCATACCTAAGTAGGACACGGATGATTGAAACGTTGATGAGCGAGCGGTTGAGGTGACACAATGTTAAAATCGTGTCCATTCTCCAGCCACGGCATCCTGTGATTTACCTCAGATTATAAATTATCTTTCTGCCCTCCACGGCTTCGCTCGGGTAGCAGTAAGTATCTACGGACGAGATGTGTGGCGTAGCGCTAATAAATTATATACACAAGCTCTCCTCCTCAAATAGTCGACCTACTAGTCGAAAGAGTATCAAAACTCCTGCAATAGTTCCTGAAGTCAGCCTTCACACGCAAGCAGAAGAACGCGGCTAAGGACTTTATAATATGTATAGATGGTGCTGCTCTGCCTCAAATGCTCATTCTTTTGTCATAAGTTTTTCTACTGATATGATACAGTTTCTCTTCTTTTCCTTATTGCGTACTAATACTTTAATTCCTGCATACCTGCTACAACGTAGTAGTAAGTACCACGAAGGCAATTAAATTGAGGTCAGAGCTGAGCGTTTTTGTCCTTCATCAGATTTGAAAGTCAGACCAGCACGGGGTGACAAGCTAGCAGATGATCCCCAGTGCCTGTTCCCCTCATCTATTGAAAGAACCGATCGAGGTGGCGCAGTGGTTGGAACACTGGGCTCGATGATGATAATGATGATGATGATGTTTCGGATTGTGGGGCTCTTAACTTCCCGGTTATCAGCGCCCATACAAATTCCCAACCTCTACTCAGTCCAGTCTCGCCACTTTCATGAATAACGATGAAACGATGAGGACATCACAAACACCATGTCATCTCGAGGCAGGTGAAAATCCCTGACCCCGCCGGGAATCAAACCCGGGTCCCCGTGCTCGGGAAGCGAGAACGCGACCGCGAGACCACGGGCTGGGGACACTGGATTCGACCATCCTGATTCAAGTCTCTAGCCTTTTCGCAGAATAACTTAAGAAAATCTCAGGAATGATTACTTGAACAAGATGTAGCAGAATTCCTTCCCTGTCCTTTTCCCAAACCGACCTTGGGCTCTATATATAATGACCTCATCTTCGATGGGACAAACCGTAATCGTACTTGCTCCCTTGTCTAAGAAGCACAGGCCTTCAGAATGCAAGAGTTGCCGTGTGAGACCTGATCCCAAGCTGTATCATTTTGACACTAGCAGCGATGCCTGGTTAGAGACCGACCACCAGCTTCACGGGTAGTCCACACGAGAAAACAGCAGAGCTGTAAATCACTCCAGGAGTAGCAGTCGTGATGAGAACGTTGAAGAGCAGCGCATCAGTCTAAGAAACCCAGCGAGAAGAGGGAATTACTCCGGTAGAGAATCAAATATTCATGTTATAAGAAGACACCATGATCTGGGAATCTATACTGTACTAATTTACTTTGGATTCAATACATTACCGATTATGCGACCACCTGTAACAGTACGCTACGGTCGCAGGTTCGAATCCTGCCTCGGGCATGGATGTGTGTGATGTCCTTAGGTTAGTTAGGTTTAAGTAGTTCTAAGTTCTAGGGGACTTATGACCACAGCAGTTGAGTCCCATGGTGCTCAGAGCCATTTGAACCATTTGTAACAGTAAATACATCAATTTTCCCGTAAGTGAGAAACGCACTGCTATTATTTGTTGAATGACAAGTTTCACCACTGACTGTCATTATTGCAATTAGAATGACATTTTATTTTTCACTACTGTATTTTAACTGCATTGTGTAACCTGTCAAACTGACACACAGCGCCTGACAAAAAAGTGAAACACCCAGAAGACATGAACGGATACCAGTTAAACTTCGTACACGTACACACTGAAACTTCTTTATTTGAATGTGTGAATCTGTACTTAAATTGCTGCATGACTGAGAAGATGAAACTTCTACGTTATTTGATTCTGAAACAGCTGAGTAAAACTGAACATACTGAGCCTACTTTCTCTTTACTTTTTGTTATCATGTCAATACTGACCCACAATATTCTAGCGCAAAGGGATCTGACTGCTCAAAAAAGAAATCACAACCTGACTTCAAATAATTAATACAAAAGAATGGCCCTGAATAAGAAGCAATCCTGACAATAATCTACACATTTCATTAAGCACTTACCTCACAAAAATCTTCATTACCCTAACTACTGCAATACAGCTAGCGTCAATACTGCCAGCTAAATAAAAGATTCTAACTACTAAAGCCACTGACTACTAATAGGCATGTGGTTAGCAAAGGAAAGATTTTGTTACAAGCCAAATAATGTATTTTTTACCTTAATAATGTGACATCCAGTTCAAACACGAATATAAATTGTCATTGACATCCAGTACAAAGGTATATAATCATGAATAATTTTCAATCTCCAAGTCGGATACTTCCAGATCGTTAGCCTACGCTAATACTTCAGACCTCCACCCTCCATCAATGCTAACTTCTCACATTTTACATCCATTACTGTTGGCTGTTCACCTCCAACTGCCCAACAGTACTTCCATCACTGCTGGCGACTAACTTCCAACGAGTCCAACCTGCCACAGATTCTCTTACAAAGAAAGCGCAGTCAGAGATCCAATCCAAAGCGTTGCACAGCGCTGCCAACACAGAAGCAGCCCACTTGCAACACCATCGTTGGGTATGTAAATGATGAAAAATTGCAATTCTCTGTGAAAGAAATGTCTCCCGTGTGCATTGACATTGTTCGTATTGCTACCAGACTTAGTAGAGTTAAAAGGGGCGTGATGTGCGTCGGATGTTGACTGATCAGTGTGAAGGACACGGACATGTCACCTACTAGTGGAAGGCACCGTATCAGCAACCGACAGTTTCAAACGGACCTCGTTGAGCGGCTCCATTTGACCAGGTGGTCGAAACGTGCAATATCCAGATTTGTGGGACATTCGAAAGTGACAGTGGCTCTTTGTTGGACTACGTGCGAACCTGAGGCAGGCAAACCCGTCGTCAAGGTTCCACAAAAAGGGGAAGCCCCATATTGTGTACCAAGTACATCGTAACCCCTTCACATCTGCGCCTGCCATCCGAGAACAAGAAATGGACTCCCTGCAACATTCAATGTCGTCCTGTTCCAATGGTCGGAAACTGGGAGCACCCCGACTAGGGAATTACCGTCCAGTGTGTATTCTGGCGTTAACAACAAAACACAAACGGTTGCGTTTGGAGTGGTGCCATGGCCGGGAAGCATGGAGTGCTGATGAACGGCGTCAGCCGTGAATCGCGGTTATGCACAACTCAGATGACTATCGTCGTCGAGTACGAGGGACGTTTGAAAAGTCTGTGCAAAGTCCGAGAGATGGCACCACCGGCGCGTATCGAGGTCAGGTTTAGTTAGTAGCATCTTTGGAAAGAACGCACACCAAGTTTCAGCCATAGTGGTCTATTTCTTTGCGTTTGGCATTCGTATGAATCAAGGAAGTCGAGTGATTGTCAAAAAATGGACGAAAAAAATTTCGTGTGGTGATTAAACATTACTTTATGAAAGGGAAAACGCCTCAGGAGACTAAAGAGAAGCTTGATAAACATTACCGTGACTCTGTACCTTCGATTAGAACAGTTTATAAGTGGTTTCAAAATTTTCAGAGTGGCCATATGGGCACAAGTGATGCTGAACGTTGTGGACGCCCTGTAGAGGTTACGACTCCAGAAATCATTGATGAAATCCATGATATAGTGATGGATGACAGAATAGTTAAGGTGCGTGAGATTACTAGTGGTGTGGGCATCTCGAATGAACGTTTACATAATATTTTGCATAAGCATTTGGACATGAGAAAACTATCCGCAATATGGGTTCCGCGATTGCTCACGCTTGACCAAAACCAGGGTGGTTTGCATCTGTTCAGGAAGAATCCGCAGGACGTTAAGCGTCGTTTCGTCACTGTGGATGAAACATGGATACATTACTATACTCCTGAGACCAAACAACAATCTAAACAATGAGTTACCAAGGAAGAATCTGCACCAAAAAAGGCGAAGACCATTCCTTCGGCCAGAAAGGTTATGGCGACTGTCTTTTGGGATTCGCAAGGGATAATCCTCATCGACTATCTGGAAAAGGGTAATACTATTACAGGTGCACATTATTCATCGTTATTGGACCGTTTGAAAACCGAGCTGCAAGAAAAACGCCGGCGAATGGACCGCAAAAAGGTTCTTTTCCATCACGACAATGCACCAGCACACACCTCAGGAGCTGTGGTCGCAAAATTAATGGGAATAGGACTCCAACTCGTTTCACATCTCCCCTGTTCTCCAAACTTGGCTCTCTCGGACTACTATTTGCTCCCCGATTTGAAGAAATGGCTGGCGGAACAAAGATTTTATTCAAACGAGGAGGTGATTGCAGCAACTAATAGCTATTTTGCAAACTTGGACAATTCCTATTATTCGGAAGAGATCAACACATTATAACAGCGTTGGACGAAATGCATAAGTCTAAAAGGAGACTATATCGAAAAGCAAAAAAGGCTTACCCCAAACACGTAAGTAGTTTTTATTTTTACATGGACTTTTCAAAGGCCCCTCGTATGGATGCGACCAGAGGAGAGGTCCCATTCTTCCATTTCTTCCATGCGGCACAAAGGTGTTACGCCTGGCGTCGTGGTGAAGGTAGGTATTGGGTATGGCTCTAGGTCGTGTCTGGTAGTGATTGAGGGAACTGATGGCAAGATGGTACGTCACGGACATTCTACGTCCCCATGCATTATCCTTCATACGACAGTATCTTGCTGCTATTTTTCAACAGGACAAAGCTCGTCCATGCATGGTGTCCCTATGAACTGTCTGCGTGATATTGAGGCACTCCCCTGGCCAACAGGACCCAGATCGGTCTCCCGTGAGACGTGCCTGGGACCAGATCGGACGTCAGATCCGTCCTAGTGTCGGTATCTGGGATATCAGGAACCAGTTACAACAGCTGTGGGCCATCTCGCCGGGGGAGAGAGTACAACGGTGTCATGACACCCTTACCAACCAAATCAGTGCATGCATCAAGTCCAGGTGGGCTGAAATTCATACTAACAAGGGAAACTCCCCATTGAACCCCCCCTCTGATTCAGTGGTAAGCTGGTCCAGTCGACAGCCCGTAAAAAACTGAACACAGATCAAGCATGAAAACAGGAAGAAGGTATGCTGAACTGTGAAAAAAGAAGCAAAATAGGAACTGGGAACGATCGAAGTTGAAGATGTGCAACGTGGAGCGAAGTTGAATAGCGACGGCGTCGTGGTTCTAATGTCACGTTGTTGGACTGCGAATGGAGTGATCCTCTTCAAATCTTACTAGTGCCCCAATTTTTTCTTCCTCACAAAATTTCAAAGTGTCTGTCCCGTCATTGACGTGTCTGTTCGCTGTATTCAAATGTGTGTCAGCGTCGTGGTGTAACGTCTGTTTGCAACACCGAGGGTGTAAAAATGGACCACTACACGTAAGTACTGTACCTCCTATTAGTTCTACCCAGGTACCACATCTCATGACCCTTGCGTTCCGTTTTGGAGGTTTTGACTCTTGAATTCGTTTATTGTAACATAGTTCGCACTCTTTATTTATTCTTTTCATTTCTGTGAGAGATCTATGCGGCACTCACCTGCGCTCGCTATTCATCACATCTACTTGCGATCGTAATATTTTCTATAACCAATGTATAGTATGACGGTTTCCAAGACTACAGAAGGAAAACAGACACGTCAATGAGCGAACGGAAAGTTCACAATATTGTGAAAAAATGGCGGACGAGGGAGATTTGATCTCCCGGTTTGTAGTCGAACACCGTGACCACACAACCACGACGCCGGGGTACCTGCAGTACGCTCGAAGTTACTCATCTTGAGCTTGGACCGTTCATTGCTTTTATTCTGCTCCTTTTTCCCACAGTGCAACACATCTTCTTCCTGTTTTCATGCTTGATCTATGTTCAGTTTTTGACGGCCTATCCACTGGGTCATCTTACCACTAAATCTGACGGGGGTGTGATGGGAAGTTTCCCTTGTAAGTTGGCTCATATCCCCATGTTCTTTGTACAGTTCACTCGATTTTGTAATCACTAAAATGACACCACATACCCTGTCAACCCGTGAGGTTTCATTTAGTTTTGTCTTTCTCTTCCAGGTGTTCCACTTTTTGTCAGGCAGTGTATTTATGTTAAAATCAATGATCAGTCGGTGTTAAAACGTAGTTGGCTCGCTCAACGCCCGGCGAGGCAGTCCTTGCAATAATTTAATTGCTACCGCATCCACAGTTAAGGTACGACAGCCAGTCTGACAAATCACTGAATCGAATAACTTACTTCAGCTGTGGACGCAGTTGCAGCTAAAATACTGCAAAGACTGCCTCTCCGGACGTTGGGCCACCCAAGAGCATTTTAACAACGTGTGGCCAAAATACTGTAAGTTCAAATGCAACATGAATAGCTCCTTCTGAGGTGTTATATCTTGCTGGTAGCAACGACACGTGGCTCTTATGACAACGCCACTCACTCGTGGCGGTGAAACGTAGGAAACCACTAAACGACCGTGAGCCGAAGATTCCGAGACGAACAAACACTTCACACAGTTTAAAATGCCGCAAACGTTTATTTCATTGTTACTCCGCTAAAGAGTAAAAGCTTGTGGGATCAGCAACGTCTTTCAGGCTTTGGTTACGTCGGACTGACCGCTGCGTTTTTTTCCTTAGGAATGTTAGTCCCACAACATGACTGAAGCTCCTGTGCGGAGCTCAGAAGCAATGGATGGAATTGGTGGCAGAACGAAACTTCGAGGCGGTGCATGAAGTGAGCTCGAATAGAGAAAATGGTGATAGCGATTTTCTTGCCTAACATGGGTATACAGGTCAGAGCCATGACCCTGAACACAGTTACAACTTGTTAAAGGTATTAAGCAGATTACTTGCTTGCCGGCGTTTAAAAAGATTTCGTACACGTTCAATAACAATGTAAACATCAGCTCCGATTAGTAATACAACATGTTTGTACAGGAACTACGAACTGCATTTGAAGTTCACACTAGTTGTTTCTGGTATGAACTGTAAAGGGAAACTCCCGATAAATGATAACAGAGAACCATCTGCCAGTTCAGCCATCTTCACTGCTCCAATTGCTGACAGTTTTAAAAATCTCCATTTCGTAAACCACTGAGCATAGAACGTTTGTTTGTATGATATTTTGTCTTCAGAACCCCACTGGCGTCACTCTTTAATGAATTTCTTTTCCTCCTGAACGACCCTATGTTCGGATGACACTCTTTGGAACGAACTATTAATATTATAAGCATTTTAGATCTACTTGTGCTTGCGTAAACTGAAGTTATTGTAGAACATCGAATTCAGACTGAATATATTTCTGTATGTGTATAGGGAAAAAAAATTCGTTCGTGAGAGAAGTTCAAGGCCTCAATGATGTTATCTGTTACTTGATGTTGCGATTGCATTTGATTGTGATAAAGTTAGATGATAAAATCTATCATATCTTCTATTAAAATGGAGGGGCTGTTAATATTATCATCAGGTAGCGATATACTCATCTTCTGCGTCTTACAGTAAGGAACACAAGGACTGGCGTCCAAACTAGCTAGTCCTAGGATTTTTATCTAATTTATCGCTTCATTCACGTATGGGAATGTACTGTTTGTTAATATGAAGAAATCCGAATTGCACCATGGTTCGAAGCCCAGATGAGTTAAATGGCTCTGAGCACTATGGGACTTAACTTCTAAGGTCATCAGTCCCCGAGAACTTAGAACTACTTAAACCTAACTAACCTAAGGACATCACACACATCCATGCCCGAGGCAGGATTCGAACCTGCGACCGTAGCGGTCACGCGGTTCCAGACTGTAGCGCCTTTAACCGCTTGGCCACCCCGACCGGCCAGATAAGTTATTTCAGATATCCGTGGAAAGCAAGAACAAACCACCTCAAACAGAACCATTCCTGATAAAACTCCTTCGAGTTGATAATAGCTTTACCTTTCAACCAAAAGAAAATATGGAAAGAGGAGAGGGAGTGACTTCTTTCTCTTTTCTCGAATGGAGAAACCATTTCCGGAATGACGGCGATGTTGTATTGGAAGCGAAAGTTTCCTGAACAGCCAAAATGCAGACGTCTACGACCAAGGTCTCCGCCAAGGCATCCATCACTGGGAAAAAGGGGTGCACTGAAGTAAATATGTAGAGTAGGGCGACACCATAACCACGTTTCATGGTCATTGATTGATGCTGTTTTCGATGTGATAGTTGAAACATTAGGACTACCATTCGTAATGCCAGAAGCCTACACAATGGTGACAGCACATTATAGAAAGACCACTCGCAGAATCGCGGTTTGGGAGGATGTTGGTGCTTGGTTCCTATTTGAGATACGAACATGGGGTACTAAGGAGGGTTTGGATGACAAACAGGAGCTGGCGACCAGACGGATTGTGCGAATCTGTTATTTCCTTACGCAAAAGATTTTAATTCGGATGAAATTAATGCTTCGTTCGAACCATTTGCATGTACACATAATCCCTTCTTTTACATTCCTAACTCTTCCCAAGACATATTCGCCTATATTTGTTCTATGATAGAAGCGTTTTTACATGCAAAAACAGTCACCCTTAAATAATTCCGAACTGGAGCGAGACTAATGATTCAGGTATGGTACGCCGGTGTGTCGGATCTTGGTCAAAAAAGGTTTTAACCATTTTAAAAAATCTTGATTTGTTTGGATTTTACATGCAAAAGCACGTTTTTCCGGGAGGTTTTTGAAGCACTGCACTTTTATAGTTTAGACTTGAACGAATCCCTTCTTTTACATCCCTAACTCTGCCCAGGACATATTCGCCTATTTTTGTACTATGATAGGAGCGTTTTTCATTCTGGTGCATATTTGAACGAAGGACATACAAATAAAAATCCAATTCTGATTGCCTTCG
The DNA here is from genome assembly GCF_021461385.2 of Schistocerca piceifrons. NCBI lineage: Eukaryota > Metazoa > Arthropoda > Insecta > Orthoptera > Acrididae > Schistocerca > Schistocerca piceifrons. The sequence continues at coordinate 278,875,573 of NC_060140.1, read as the reverse complement.
CAGCCGACGTCAATGAAAAGTAGCACTTCGTGATTAGATTACTTTCGACGTCACTCATCTCGTAACCGTAACTCGCAATTTTCTCAGAATCTGTTTACTCTAGGAACACAAGAGCCATCAGAAATGCCGTGGACTGGTTGTCATCTCTCAGTAACGTGGGATGGCGCCACATTACCTTTCGCTCTTGACAACAACTCTATCTGCGACTAACGTACTGTAATGACGTTTCCTTCGGAGGTAAATGGGCTCCGTATCGGTTTATCTCCCGGGCGGGAAGCGCTAAGTGTTCTCGGGGGCTTCTCTGATATCAGGTCAGTGAAACCGCGAGTCAGTGACCGCTGAGCGAAACGTCAGCCCACCATCGGAATGTCTTAGCAGCTAAGCACTGTACGTTGTCATGTTAGAGTGAGCCACAGGTAGCTCTCAGATGGAAGTCTCTTACGATGATGAGCAATTTTATAGTGAAAATATTTACAAGAAACATTCGATTTTCTGGCACCTTGAAAAAAATACGAGTGATTACACTGTGTTATTTCCATTCCCGAATTCGATTTTATGGCACCTTGGAAAAAAATTACTAATGATTACCCACTGTTATTTCCATTCCCGAATAGCTTCTTAGTAACGCCTTTATCGTTTGAGTGATTTCAGTAGGAATTTTTTGTTGTCATATCTTTGTCGACGTTATCTCAAACACCACTTTCGCGGGATCGCACGCAAGAAGTGCGCGAGATGCTACCAAGATAGAAAAGATACCTGAAAGAAAGAAATAGTTTATCACGTTTATCAGAGTTTACTGACGTAGTTTCGCACAGTCGTCATAAACTCCAGCGTCACTAACATAATTTTCCTGAGACATTCGAGTGTTAGATGTTTTGTTGGTCATGTAGTGGATTTTAAGACTGACTTGAGCAACTTTCTCTTAAGCAATTCCTTCCGGTCCGTAGAACAGTAAATCTTTTCTGAAAGTATTTGTATGGAATGTAGCCATGTATGGAAGTGAAACATGGACAACAAATAGTTTAGACAAAAAGAGAATAGAAGCTTTCGAAATGTGGTACTACAGAAAAATGCTGAAGATTAGATGGGTAGATCACATAACTAATGATGAAGTATTGAATAGAATTGGGGAGAAGAGGAGTATGTGGCACAACTTGACAAAAAGAAGGGATCGGTTAGTAGGACATGTTCTGAGGCATGAAGGGATCACAAATTTAGCATTGGAGGGCAGCGTGGAGGCTAAAAATCGTAGAGGGAAATAAAGAGATGAATACACTAAGCAGATTCAGAAGGGTGTGGGTTGCAGTATGTACTGGGTGATGAAGAAGCTTGCACAGGATAGGGTAGCATGGAGAGCTGCATCAAACCAGTCTCAGGACTGAAGACCACAACAACAACAATTACTATTAGCACTTAAATGGTATAAGCATCCATGTAGTCGTCATTTAATTCTCATATGTACCTAAAACGTACATCCTCGGGTTCTTTCTGGATATCAGAAACACTTCTCTCTAGAATACATGGTATATGATTTATAAATGTAAAAAATTAAATATAGCTCCATATAATGAGGCATATTCCTTTTTCTTTTCATCTAGAAAATAATCAAGTCACATTATGAAAGAATGTATTTCAATCACGTAATCTGGTAGAACTACATCTACAGAAAGCGATTGTTCAAAAAGCGCTCCGGTTTTTAATCGTGTCGTATATTTTTAATGCAGGTTTACCTCATTCTGGTATATCATTTCGGTTTCCATAACCACTCTGATTGTTGCTTCAGTCTGAATTTATCGCATTTCTTCATTATGTGTCTGACTATGGAGCAGTTTACTACTGCACAGTGTGTGCAGATAGTGAAAACGCTTTATTGGAACGGGGAAAGTTATGCAGCAACTGTGAGACTACTTCGTGATTTAGGACGAAATGAAGCTCCGCATGAATCAACAATTCGCAGACTAAAGTTCAATGGAGCGGATTCAACAGAGGACATTTAAGAGTTATGTACGCCCTCATTCCGGCCGATATGTGCAAAACATTTCGGTGTTTCGTAACAGTGTGGCTGTCAGTCTAGTAAAGTCGTTTCTTCGCACAGGAAATTTCTCCAGTACGGCCATGTCTCCAATATAACCCCCATTAACACCCTTACAGAATTCAGTTAAAGCAGCAGCTGAAAGAAGCCGATCATGAAAAAAGACGGCATTTTGTTGACTGGCTTCTTCTGAGAAGACGACGATTTTCCGAGGAACGACATCTTTAGTAACGAGGCACTCATAAATAGATTTGTGAATAAACAGAAGTGTCGCAGATGGAGGTCAGAAAATCCTTGTATTGTTCGAAAGAGAGAAATGCATGCAAAGCGAGCGACGATTTGGTGTAACTTTTGATTATTTTTATTTTTTAAGAAAAGGCGTGACTAACAGTGACAGTTAACGGAAACCGATACCTCGCGGAGATAATGCATTAGAATGGGTATTCAAGAAACAATCGAGGCAATCCGGAAACTGCTTATCGAGCAATTCATCTTGAGTGATGGCCATCAACGTCGTGACTTAAAACTTTGTAATTTTCCTCTTTGGGGTTATCTTAAATCAGTGGTGTACGTCAATAAACCCTGAAACATATGCGAGTTCATGGAGGAAATTCCGTGTGGGTAAATGCAATTGGAGGCAAAAGGCAATCATAGTGAATTTCACGGACAGAGCTCTTGCCTACCAGTGCTGTAGAGGAGGTCGTATGCCAGACATAATTTCCCATACCTGAAATGATTAGGTGTGATCAACATGTGTATGCATTTCGTCAATGTGTTTTTAAAAAATAAATCTCACTTAATATATCAAAACAATCGCGCTTTTCGATCGAAGCCACCCGGCGAATTAACGAAGAGAGCTGATGTGCCAGGCACCCTGGATATGGTTTCTAGTAGGGCTGTTGATAAAATATCGATATTTATTGGCGATAATTTTATTTCCGACATATCGATATCTAAATGGCAGTATCGAGTGCCGGAATTTTTATTATAAAAATGTAATTATTTTTTGCAGTTTTCTGTAAATATTTGAAATTGTTCTTTTGTAATTGTGGTAGAACATAATTTTGCTTTAACTGCGTGAAGGAGTCTTTCTACTTTTTGAGCATCCATCTCGTAGGGAGTCTTTTCTTCGACTGTGTGAAGTAAATGTGGCACAAACAAGTAGTCCGAAAAACAATTTTTAACGCAACTAGTGTTGTGTCTAGGCAAGACAGCCTAGACACAATGAGAGGAAGCCGAAAGGCACGCGCTAAGCCAAAGCAGGGTGCGTGAGGTCTGAAACAGGATACGTAATGAATGCTATAAAGAAAAGTACGTAGCTTCTGTAATACTTAACTTTAATCCATCCTTTTGGTACATCTGGAGATTGTGGCGATACAAGTGAGACTCTTTAGATACATGCAATGTTACTAATGGCGCCTTGCTAGGTCGTAGCCATTGACTTAGCTGAAGGCTATTCTAACTATTGGCTCGGCTAATGAGCAATGCTTCGTCCATGTAGTCGCTAGCAAAGTCGTCCGTACAACTGGGGCGAGTGCTAGTCAGTCTCTCGAGACCTGCCTTGTGGTGGCGCTCGGTCTGCGATCACACAGTGGCGACACGCGGGTCCGACATGTACTAATGGACCGCGGCCGATTTAAAGCTACCACCTAGCAAGTGTGGTGTCTGGCGGTGACACCACAACTAGCATGCTCTTTCTTCACATCGGCACTCTTCAGAAACGGTTGATAAGTATAATGAACAAAAATCTAAATTATACGACTGGTCTTTGAGGAGATGTGTGAGGGGAAATGCTGACGTAATCGGCGCTCGACGCTACCAACAGAAACTACAACGTTTAACTTCACCACGCATTTTTGACACTAGTTCAGTGGCGTTTGCAGAAAAGAAAAAACAGGGAAGTCGATATGAAGTGTTCCAGACAAATCCGTTATGTGACGAAACCGAACGACGGACCCATAGTGCCACTTGCATGCAGTTACCATTGTTAGCAAAGTGGTTATCGCCAAGCGTGTACATTCATTGTTTTCCCTTAAGTGCTTGCTCTAAGGAGGGATAAACAGGCTACTAGCTTATTGATGCACACAATATCTCATAATAAATCAATACTTAAATATATAGCTCTGAGACCGACAGTTTATTTACAATATGCTGCCGATATTTTTATAGGCCGGTATGTCGATTTATCGATACTTTTCTCCATATATCGAAGGCCGATAGTGATACGCTTCGCTAACATGTACAAAACTTGCTCTCGCTCAAACATAATAACACACATTCCGCTCCGGAGGAGGGGTGGGGATTGTAACGGGATGGCGACAGGAAGCCATCCGGCCGCCTCTTAAATTTCCCATGCCAAATATGACAAATCCGTTAATAATTATGCCGACCCTGCGATGATGTGATGCGGAACAGAGGCACAAGAAGAAAAAGCAGAAGTCACTGTACAGCGCATGGTGGAGAGTACTTGCACCAGTATTGACGACTCCCTATCCTATTCCATTCATTTACTGAGAGAGGGAAAAATGAATGCTTGTGTGGCTCCATACGTATCCTAATGCCACATATCTGAGTCTCATGATCCAAACGCGAGATATACGGTGATGCCACACGATGTGTTACACTGTCTTCAAAAATGGCTCTGAGCACTATGGGACTTACCGTTTGAGGTCATCAGTCCCCTAGAACTTAGAACTACTTAAACGTAACTAACCTAAGGACATGACACACATCCATGCCCGAGGCAGGATTCGAACCTGCAGACAGAAGCGCCTAGAATCGCTCGGCCACGCCGGCCGGCACACTGTCTTCCTCCAATATGGTGTTTCGCGATAACTTCTTGCAAGGATTCGCATTTAAATTCCCAGAGCATTTCTGTTACACTTCCATAAGGGTTACATAGTACTATTTCGATCGTGGCAAAGCGTCTCTAATTCCTTTCAATCATGGGCGTCAGCTTTTGGAGATCAATGTGGGTGCTCCAAATCACAGTCCACAAATGTTGAAAACTAACTCTCCTGAAGATCCAGTTTCAAGTACTTTTGAATGGGCAACACTTAATAAAGAAAAACAAACTGTTTTTGTTAGGTTTTTTCCACACTTGTTAATTAATACAAATAAATAATCCCCAATCTACAAAGGATTGTTTTATTTTTTCAAATCTTTGTATAATTTCTCACTCGCCAAGAATGTGTTCCCACGAACAGTAGATCGTACGATGAAAATGTTGGCCTCGGTGTCAAGGGGATCACGTTTTTTGCTCCTTGCTTATGTACATGCTCGACAGCTTTGTCGTTCACTTCTGTTGCGTCATAATGTTGCGCAGTTAAGTTTATAATCTTGTAAGGGCGGAGTAAGAACGTTCTGCTGTACATTTCGAAACTCGTACAGTTAAAGCGATCTTTATCAAATTCATCACTTCTGGAGTCAATTTGCTGGCGTGCATGTTTGAGGAAAAGAAGCTCACTACGTCTTCCGTATTTCCAACGAAATAATTTGTAGATTAACACACATCTAACACCCTATTTCTGTGCAAAGTTAATCTTTCAGGATCAAAACCATCCTTAAAAAACTCTGTTATATAACTGCTATCTTTAGTTTTGGAAAGAAGAGATGTTTCTGTTTCTCTGAAGTGTGTCATAGCAGGTTTACGAAAGCGATCCTCGAAACACTGAATGACAGTATCTAAATCCTCAAAAAAATTCTCCGGTAACAGTTATGGGCATAGGTAAAAGCGACAGGTAGAGCACAGTCATCAAGTTTTCGTGAAATCTTTCGAACCTTTGGAACTTTCGGATCTTCGACATCAAATTTCTTGGTTGATTCCAAACAAGAGCTCCATACTTTATGGAAACTTTCATCAGTGCGAGAGAACTTCACGACATCTCTGACACTGTTAATCTTGTCCATGGCCTTTTCGAGCTGTAGAGAGGAATTTTGCAAGAAAGCATTCAAAATTTCAACTGGATCTAAATTTTGGTAAGATATGTACTGACAAAGATAAATTCAAAAGAACACATAACACCGACATCGGATTTTTGAGCTCGAGTTCCTTGAAGGACAAAATTAACTGCTCGTAATTCTGGAAAATAGCTTTCAGTGAACTTATTCTACAACATCACATGACAGGGCAAAAAGCCCGTAGAGATACAGGATGAATAAAGCTAGCACCTTGGGCAGCTTGCAGAGAATCAGATAGCTAGTCGCTTAGGAAACCTGCGAAAAGAACTGGTCATTTCTTTCACATCTGAGTCTCCTCACCATGATCTCATTACCGCGGTCTCATTCTACATTTCCTCGTGAGTCACAAGGTTCAAAGAATAGGCCAAACAGTGAACATGGAGAACTCGCTGACTTTTGCTTGCAACTCAGAAAAACCGCCGGTCGTATTTACCGCTATGTCAGTAGCAGTACCTTTGCGTGACTTAGTATCTAGAGAAAAACGAGTGAGAACATCCATTACAATTGTAAACAATCCTTAAGCTGTAGTAGATTTACTGTTATAGAAACCAAAATATTATACACTAATTTGAAAATTATCACCACTGATATGTCTAAAGAAATGTCACTAATTTCATCAAACTGATGCTGTGTAATTCACGTAAAAGAAAGTAAACTAAAACTTGCCGTTCCCCAAAGGACGGTGGAGTGTGAGTGATAATCTACTGAGGCAAGCAGGCTGTTTAAATCTCTGCCAGCTGATTCCCGTTGAAGGGAACTTTTCATTTATTCTATTTCATTTTCCTTATTTTAATCAGATAGTTTCTCTTTGTTCTAGGCATTGCCTTGGATTTATCCACATTTAAAGAGAACTGCCATAAATTACACCAAGTAGAAATTTTGTTCATTTTTTTCAGCATTACCTTATTATCGTCCAATGACGATAGTTTACTGCACACGTTATCGTCAGCGAAAGATCTGTGCTTGTCATCTTATATAGTAAGTCGCTGAAGTGTGTTGAGAACGTATAGATCCTATTGCGCTTCCTCGGGGCACTTCCCTTCAGCGCTCAACAAAAGATGGAGCTGTTTGAAGGAACCATTTTACTGCACTGCAGCGTATTGTTGCCACAAGTCTACAATTTTCACACCTGCGATTTGTTAATCAGGCAATTAATTGCGACAATGATACCGCGAAAGCCGAGTAAGGAATATCTTTGTGGATGGAGGAAGTCGAGCTATCTGTTATGAGAACAACAAAACGGGAGCCGGACCTTCATACAACTGTCATGTTAAATTTCAGAACATTTTCTGTTATGCTGTATGCACTCTAAAGATTATGATTTGGAGTAGCATAAAAGATGTGTTTGACACGTTTAGCGAAAGGCATTATTCATCAGTTAATAATTTTTTTGTAATTCAAAAAATTAAATTAACTTTTTTGCCAACATATGTTAGTAATGATCGTTTATTTTTTGACATATTAATAAAAGTCGATGCCAAAATATGTAAACTGATATGATGGATAAATATGGAAAATTATGGTGTTTGTCTCTAATAGTTCACTTGCAAACGTTCCTCACCTGTGGAAAAACGCACATTCGTGCGAAACGATGTTTAAAATTTGATCTACAGTTTAGTGCAGTCTCGGTCTACAAGAAGAATTTTCCGAGTCACTAACCAACTGTTCACGCCTTCTTTTTTTTTTACCAGGTTTTGTCCTTTGTCTGTCTTGCCCCTTCTAAATCCTTCTGTTTCCTGTCAGTATTGCTCTTCCTCTCATTGTAAATGAATGAATAGCATGTATCACGTATTTTCCAATAGTTGTTTGTTTCTTGTATGTGGCAACAGCACCATATACTCCAGAACGTAGAGTACACTATGCTCTGTCTACAGATCTTGAGCCTTTACGTGGCCTATGTCTGAAGGGATCACAGATATCATCATCATCATCATCATTTAAGACTGATTATGCCTTTCAGCGTTCAGTCTGGAGCATAGTCCCCTTTATAAAATTCCTCCATGATCCCCTATTCAGTGCTAACATTGATGCCTCTTCTGATGTTAAGCCTATTACTTCAAAATCATTCTTCACCGAATCCAGGTACCTTCTCCTTGGTTTACCCCGACTCCTCCAACCCTCTACTGCTGAACCCATGAGTCTCTTGGGTAACCTTGCTTCTCCCATGCGTGTAACATGGCCCCACCATCTAAGCCTGTTCGCCCTGACTGCTACATCTATAGAGTTCACTCCCAGTTTTCTTTGATTTCCTCATTGCGGACACCCTCCTGCCATTGGTGGTGGTGGTAGTTGGTGTTTAACGTCCCGTCGACAACGAGGTCATTAGAGACGGAGCGCAAGCTCGGGTTAGGGAAGGATTGGGAAGGAAATCGGCCGTGCCCTTTCAAAGGAACCATCTCGGCATTCGCCTGAAACGATTTAGGGAAATCACGGAAAACCTAAATCAGGATGGCCGGAGACGGGATTGAACCGTCGTCCTCCCGAATGCGAGTCCAGTGTGCTAACCACTGCGCCACCTCGCTCGGTCCTCCTGCCATTGTTCCCATCTACTAGTACCTGCAATCATCCTAGCTACTTTCATATCCGTAACCTCAACCTTATTGATAAGGTAACCTGAATCTACCCAGCTTTCGCTCCCATACAACAAAGTTGGTCGAAAGATTGAACGGTGCACAGATAACTTAGTCTTGGTATATTTGGAGCAAAAATAATACATACCGAGAACCAATGAATATTTACAAACATTATCAAAAGCTATCAGAAGCTGCTGCCATGGGCACTATAAAGTCAGTTCTCATAGATCTATTTGATACTGAGTTATTTGAAAACGTCTTCTTGGTCATATACGGAGTCTGAATGAAAGTGTAAACAATTTCATGTGAACCAGCATTTTGGTCCTAAGATTCATGAAGCTTCATTGCAACTGGATGTTGGAGCTGAAGTCTCATCCCACGCAAACTCACTACATATAGTAACATCGTCCGCATTATCCCAAGAAACTGCCTTTATTCTGTTACTTACTTACTTTCCTGGAGAGTTCTTTTTTTTTTAAATCCGTTTATTGAATTGCACTATGTTTGCACTGAACTGTCCGCCCCTTGGCTGAGTGGTCAGCGCATCGCATCTGACTGCCACGCGGTGGGCCCTTGCTCGATACGCGGCGGGACTTGAAATTTTTTACCTGCGAGGATTGGCTGTTGTGTTGTCCTCATCCTTTCTTCATCATCGACACGTAAATGACCCATTGTGGCGTCAACTGAAAAGTCTTGCAACTCGTCAGGTGAATATCCCGATCATCAATGGCATACGATCATTTCATTTTTTTCTTTTTTGTGCTGCACTAGCAATACAATTCACAATTCAACGTTAAATATAATACCTTATTCTTGAGACTTGCTTGCCTCAAACTGAAACAGTTCAATGTCAGCGTGTTATTAGAAAATGAAATTAAAATACTTGGAATTAAGCTACACTATGCGATCAAAAGTATCCGGACACCTGGCTGAAAATGACTTACAAGTTCGTAGCGCCCTCCATCAGTAACGCTGGAATTCAATATGGTGTTGGCTCACCCTTAGCCTTGATGACAGCTTCCACTCTCGCAGGCATACGTTCAGTTAGGTGCTGGAAGATTTCTCGGGGAATGGAAACCCATTCTTCACGGAGTGCTGCACTGAGGAGAGGTATCGATGTCGGTCGGTGAGGCATGGCACGAAGTCGGCGTTCCAAAACATCCCAAAGGTAATCTATAGGATTCAGGTCAGGACTCTGGGCAAGCCGGTTCATTACAGGACTGCATTATAACCAGGTGCTCGATCGTGTTGAAAGACGCAATAGCCATCTCCAAATTGCTCTTCAACAGTGAGAAGCAAGAAGGTGCTTAAAACATCAAAGTAGGCCTGTGCTGTGATGGTGCCACGCAAAACAACAAGGGGTGCAAAGCCCCTCCATGAAAAACACGACCACACCATAACACCACCGCCTCCGAACTTTACTGTCGGCACTACACACGTTGGCAGATGACGTTCACTGGGCATTCGCCGTACCCACACCCTGCCATTAGATCGCCACATTGTGTACTGTGATTCGTCACTCCCTACAACGTTTTTCCACGGATCATTCGTCCAATGTTTACGCTCCTTACATCAAGCGAGGCGTCCCTTGGCCTTTACCAGCGTGATGTGTGGCTTATGAGGAGCCGTCCGACCATGAAATCCAAACTGTCATAGCACTTGCAGTGGATCCTGATGCAGTTTGGAATTCCTGTGTGATGGTCTCGATAGATGTCTGCCTGTTACACATTACGGCCCTCTTCAACTATCGGCGGTCTCTGTCAGTCAACAGACGAGATCGGCCCGTACGCTTTTGTGCTGTACATGTCCCTTCACGTTTCCACTTCACTATCACATCAGTAACAGTGGACATAGGGATGTTTAAGAATGTGGAAATCTCGCATACAGACGTATGACACAAGTGACACCCAATCACCTGACCACGTTCGAAGTCCGTGAGTTCCGCGGAGCGCCCCATTCTGCCCTCTCACGATGTCTAATGACGACTGAGGTCGCTGAAATGGAGTACCTGGCAGTAGGTGGCAGCACAATGCACCTAATAACAAAAACGTATGCTTTTTGGGGGGGGGGGGGTCCGGATACTTCTGATCACATAGTGTATGTACAAAATACGTATGTCATTTTAAAGATAGAGGTCACTAGAATAATAGTAAACAAAAAACCAAATTGTCGTCCATTTCTGGATCCGACCCCCCTTAAAACCTAATCCAGGGGAAGTCTTACTCGAATTCTGTTTGGGCGAGGTGTCTTATATTCTCTTTAAGTATTCTTAATGTGTGCAGATACATACTAGTGATTTAAAAAAATTTTCCATCGTAGGTTTAAGCAGTCAGGTCACAGTCCAATATAATGCATCATACGCTGGACTAGAATGTTGCTCAAGATTCATCGGCTGCAAACGAATCGCAGAGAGAGGCAGCACAGAAGTTAAGGCACTGCAATCTCATTTGAGAGGAACAGATTTCAAATCCTCGTCCGACCATACATTGCATGATTTCTCTTAAGTTTATTAAACTGGACGCATGGATGTTTTTAAAACGGAGAATCTATCTATTTCTTTCCCCATCCTTGTTTACTCCGAGCTTATGCTCCGATTCTAAGAGCCACATTGTCGTCGAGACATTATCCTTCCACATTAATTTTACCTGTTGTCATTTTTCATGTTCGTAAGCAATATGCACGCATTTAAGTATTTCCTGGATTAGGTTTTAAGCTATTCATGTTGTAATAGGTTATTAATTACTCCCAATCCTCAAAGATATTCCTTACTCGGCTTTCGCCTACCAGTGACCCAAGAATTGTCTCCTTGACACGCCGCAGAGGTGAAAATTGTAGATACGTAGTAACGATACGCGGCAAAACAGTACCTGTGTAAGGTTTCGGAACTACATCCTGTGTTGAGCGCTGCGGAAAAGTTCTGTTTTGTAACAATCCCTTAGTGTCAATTGTACCCATAAGTGCTTGATGAGGTAATACATATCGAGAGATAACTTCCGGTGATTAATCGTATCACAGCCATTAAGCAAGAGAATGCCTACTCCAACAGCCACTTTGTTTCACAACTATCACCTGCGTATCGTGCCACATTCTGAATCTTCCTGTAATATTACCTGCATGCTAGCAGGAAGCTAACTCTGGAATCACCCGCCTTCTAAAGTTTGTTTCAGAGTCTTATATTCAGAGTCTTATATTCTAACGCTTTATTCGTGCGGTAGGAGGATGTCTGGACATTTTTAACTTCAATTCTCTTCTGATTAGCGCAGAAGGCTGACAGAGTCTCATCCCTGTGGAGTTACAGGGGGCGGACAAAATTATGGTAACAGCAAAACATTACCATGCCTAATACGAGGGTGAGTCAAATGAAAATCTTAAATTTGTCATAACAAATCAAAATTTCGCGCCGTTATCCTGTAAGTTGGTAAGCGTGCTACAAACAGTGTGCAGAATGGCCTGTAGGTGGAGCATAGTGCAGATGCACACAGTAGCAGTATAAAGATGGCCGCCCCACTTGCGACTTGCACCAGGAAAGAACAGCGTTCTATTATTCGGTTTTTGCGTAGTGAAGGCGTGAAACGTATTGAAATTCGTCGACGAATGAAGGTTCAGTACGGTGATGCATGTTTGTCACAACAGCAAGTCTACGAATGGAGTAGGAAGTTCGCAAATGTTGTGACTTCAGTGGAAGATGCTCCTCGTCCAGGCCAGGCACAACGAGTTGTGACTCCACAGAACATTGCAGCATTTGAAGCCATAGTGAAGGAAAACCGCCGAGTGACACTGAATGACATTGCAGCATGTTTACAGATTAGTCATGAGTCAGCACACCACATTGTGCATGCTGTGCTCCAGTTTCACAAAGTGTCTGCAAGATGGATACCACAGCAGCTGACTCCTGAAATGAGAGAACGACGTGTTGATGCTTGTGAAGAACTTCTTCGGCGCTTTGAACGAGAAGGTGATGGCTTCCTTGCAATAATCGTTACTGGGGACGAAATTTGGGTTCGCTTCCATCAATCGGAAACGAAGAGAGCGAGCAAGGAATGGCGCCATTCCTCATCACCAAAACCAAAGAAGTTTCGAACAGAAACATCAGCAGGGAAGGTTATGCTGGCTCTCTTTCGGGACGAAATAGACGTCATTTTAGAGCATTGCATGCCTAGAGGGACCACTGTCACCAGTGCATCATACAAATATCTCCTAAAAAATCATCTGCAGCCTGCAATCAAATCAAAGCGACGTGGATTGCTGTCAGCAGGTGTCCTTTTGCAAAATGACAATGCAAGGCCCCACACTGCCCGTACAACAGTTGCAACAATCACACACCTGCATTTTCAGTTCTTCCTCATCCACCATACTCACTATACCTTGCCCCAAGTGCTTTCCATATGTTTGGACCACTCAAAGACGCAATGGGAGGAAAGAATTCCGTTCTGATGATGAGGTACGCCATGCGGTGCATGAGTGATTGTGCGGACTACCAAAAGAATTTTTTCTGAGGGAATTTATGCACTTTGTAAGCGCTGGAGGACTTGCATTGAGCGTGGGGAGATCATGTTGAAAAGTGATATAGCTTTGTATCACTTGTGCACAATAAATAATATTTAAAAAATATTTAAGGTTTTCATTTGACTCACCCTCGTACAGTATAGGTAACTCGTTGCCATTCAAAACAGCTTCCATTCGTCTCTGAATGGATAAGTGCGGATCCTCTACCATTTTCAAGGGTATATTACGCCGTTCTTCCTGTAAAATAGTGTTAAGTTTAGGCAACGATGATCGAAGTGGACAGCGATCACACACCCTTCTCTCGAACACCGACCACAAAGACTCACTAATATATAGACCTGGTGACTGTGATGCCCAGGGGAGATGCAACAGATCATCCTCGTGATCACAAAACCAGTCCTGAACCATGCGAGCCATGTGAGAGGGGGCCTGTAGTCTTGGAACGCAGCATGCCCAGTGAGGAACAGACGTTGTGCTATGGGATGGGCCTGCTCAGCCAAAATGGTCACATAATTCTTGGCAGTAATGCGAGCTTGTAGAGTAACAATGGGACCGATGGAACACCACGAAATGACTGCCCAAATCATCACCGAGACCCAGCCAATTTTCATTCTTGGGACGTAAACTCGGCCAGAAGTCTGAAACACCCCGAAACAAGACTCATCCGATAAAATAACTTTCTCCCTTTGCCCCATAGTCCATGTTTTATGACTTCGAGACCACATTTTCCTGTCACAGGCATTTGCGTCACTGGTGAGTGATTTTGCTATTCCAGCTCGCCCTGCAGTTTCCTGCTTATGGAGCTTCCTTCGTGTTATTTTGGTGCTGACAGCGTTCCCAAGGGCGACATTCAGTTCTGCAGTGACTTTTGCAGCTCTCTTCCCCTTATTTTTCGTCGCAGTCCTCTTCAATGGCCCTTTGTGAAGATCACTCAGCATACACTATCGTCTGTGTTGTGGCTTAGTGGATGATGTTTTTCTCCGCTTTTCCTGTATGCGGTATAAATCTTTGATACAGTGTCTCTTGATACGCCAAACACCTCGCCTCCCTTGTTTACAAAGCAACCACCATACGAGCACCAACAATTTGCCCACGTACGAAATTCACTTAGCTCCAACATAATGCACTCACAACTACATAGAACACTCATCTGACGACGATTGACACTTAACAACGTGTTAAGGACATTGCACAGGTGCCGTTTGTGGTCAAATACAACAGTACAACCTGTAGGCTCCACTAGCATCTGCATTTATGTTCATGCATACATTTCTCGCGGAGCATGTTTGTTCCAATCGCTGCATGTCTCGTAGTCCGAGAATTAAGGACTGAGTATTTTTGAGTATTCATGTCATCTCATCCTAATGTTATTTCGCAAAGAATCAAGGACTTTGCAACAAGAACGTTATTTACGTTGTTAAATAATTCTCTCGTCTTCCACCTTCACACCTAATACCTGATTGCTTAAGCACTGAAATTCTGTGCTTATATTACGCTACTGGCCATTAAAATTGCTACACCACGAAGATGACGTGCTACAGACTCGAAATTTATCCGACAGGAAGAAGATGCCGTGATATGCAAATGATTAGCTTTTCAGAGCATTCACACAAGGTTGGCGCCGGTGGCGACACCTACAACGTGCTGACATGAGGAAAGTTTCCAACCGATTTCTCATACACAAACAGCAGTTGACCGGCGTGGCCTGGTGAAACGTTGTTGTGATACCTCGTGCAAAGTTTGATAAAGGTCGGATTGTAGCCTATCGCGATTACGGTTTATCGTATCGCGACGTTGCTGCTCGCGTTGGTCGAGATCCAATGACTGTTAGCAGAATATGGAATCAGTGGGTTCAGGAGGGTAATACGGAACGCCGTGCTGGGTCCCAACGGCCTCGTATCACTAGCAGTCGAGATGACAGGCATCATATCCGCATGGCTGTAATGGATCGTGCAGCCACGTCTCTATCCCTGAGTCAACAGATGGGGACGTTTGCAAGACAACAACGATCTGCACGAACACTTCGACGACGTTTGCAGCAGCATGGACTATCAGCTCGGAGACCATGGCTGCGGTTACCCTTGACACTGCTCACAGACAGGGGCGCCTGCGATGGTATACTCAACGACGAACCTGGGTGCACGAATGGCAAAACGTCATTTTTCGGATGAATCCAGGTTCGGTTTACAGCATCATGATGGTCGCATCAGTGTTTGGCGACATCGCGGTGAATCCACATTGGAAGCGTGTATACGTCATCGCCATACTGGCGTACCACCCGGCGTGATGGTATGGGGTGCCATTGGTAACACGTCTCGGTCACCTCTTGTTCGCATTGGCGGCACTTTGAACAGTGGACGTTACATTTCAGATGTGTTACGACCCGTGGTTCTACCCTTCATTCGATCCCTGCGAAACCCTACATTTCGGCAGGATAATGCACGACCGCATGTTTCAGGTCCTGTACGGGCCTTTCTGGATACAGAAAATGTTCGACTGCTGCCCTGGCCAGCACATTCTCCAGATCTCTCACCAATTGAAAACGTCTGGTCAATGGTGGCCGAGCAACTGGTTCGTCACAATACGCCAGTCACTACTCTTGATGAACTGTGGTATCGTGTTGAAACTGTATGGGCAGCTGTACCTGTACACGCCATCCAAGCTCTGTTTGACTCAATGCCCAGGCGTATCAAGGCCGTTATTACGGCCAGTGGTGTTTGTTCCGGGTACTGATTTCTCAGGATCTGTGCACCCAAATTGCATGAAAATGTAATCACTTGTCAGTTCTAGAATAATATATTTGTCCAATGAATACCCGTTTATCATCTGCATTTCTTCTTGGTGTAGCAATTTTTAATGGCCAGTAGTGTACGTACTGTACATGCGAAATAAAGTGCTTTTGTAAGCAGATGCAACTTCCTGTACTGAATAACTCTTATGCTTCCGGATTATGTCTCATGAGTACAGTCGTGTAATGTGGACAAATCAAAATCGTGCGAACCTTTGTTTCCGTACTAAGTAAGAAGAGAATTATGGGTAGAAAAGATAAGCTGACAGTGATCTTTTAAGTTCTTGTCAGTTAGAATGACAGCCATCTTTTAACTTCGGTGTCAGGTAGAACGAAACCTGCCTTTGTTTCAGCGCAACTGGAAGTACATTCATTGCTCTTTTAACTGCGGGCGTATTAGAATCGGGCTGCATTCTGTTCCTTTACTGTAGTGTGGCTGTACAATCGGAGGCCTGCAGACAGGAAAGAACGATTGCGGCAGACAATGATGCCCTAGGTGCCATTGTAGTTGTGGGTGGGCCCACGCGTTATTGTTGGACTGCGAGGGCAGTATTGCACAATGAACTAGTTAGAGTTCTGTCTATAGGCTCACAGAACGTCACAATCCTACAGTACGCCAATTTTGCAGATTCTGGGATGGGTATTAGCACACTAATCCTTTCGAGGGAACTGTTCTTTTTTTTTTAACAGTGTGTGTTTTTGTTGTGTCAAGATGGGGCACTACTCAAGATCAGCGAATGTCGCTAAGAAATAAAGGAGTTGATGGGATGAAGAAACCATGAAAGCACATGCTCAGAGCGAACATTTACAGAATACCGGGGGTGACGAGAAGTTACCACACCCTCCTTCTACAATGCTTGATGTGAGACATTAAAACAAAACTCTCTGGAAAACTCGGCCATGATTAGGGTGATATGAATGTCCGAAGAAACATTGCTTCGTACTTCTTAACGACACAAGCACTGCAATGTAAACGCATGTTTGTTTCCACGTAGCAAAACAGCGGGAAACTGCTTGGATCAAAAATGGTTCAAATGCCTCTGAGCACTATGGGACTTAACTGTAGTGGTCATCAGTCGCCTAGAACTTAGAACTACTTAAACCTAACCAACCTAAGGACATCATACACATCCATGCCCGAGGCAGGATTCGAACTTGCGACCTTCGCGGTCGCGCGGTTCCAGACTGTAGCGCCTAGAACCGCTCGGCCACTCAGGTCGGCGAAACTGCTTGGATACCACGTGCTATGCATCTCTTACAATGTCATCCGTTGACATCACAGACATTCCCGCCGATAAGAAACTCAGTTTCCCACCAAACTGTTTTCTGAATTTAGAGTTGCGTAACTTCTGACTCATCCTGTCATAAAAATTTTATTCATGGATGGCAATGATAACCTCGTAACTGCCTTTTGCTCAATTTTATAGCAAAAGCAAAAAAGGCTTCTTAAAAAATAATATGCAATGATACAGATAGAGTTGCTACATGTGTAACTATGAAGCGGAAACCTAGTTATTGACAGATTAGAGAAATTGATGCACTTTCAAATCTCCCTTTCATAACGGATTTCTCGTTACCGGAATTACGAGATTTTCATGAAACGACGGAGTTACGAGGTTTTCCTTGCATACCGTCGTTATGTATTGTTGTTATCATCAACATCCCAGGCATCTGTGTCGCTTAAAAGCCCTATTACCGGTTCACTTAGGTGACGGTAGGTTCGAAATACGGCCCTGGTCGGATGACTTTGGACCGTTACGGGTTGTTGCCGATCGTTGTCACTTGTCTACCACTAGGAAACAATAAAGCGCGCTGTAGCAAAATAGCATTGTTCATGCAGCGCTGATTCCAGTGTGCTGCCTGTTCTACGAGGAGGAGGCAGGGCATTGTAGCACACCTGTACTGCCGTTGTTGTTGTTGTTGTGGTCTTCAGTCCTGAGACTGGTTTGATGCAACTCTCCATCCTACTCTGTTCCGTGCAAGCTTCTTCATCTCCCAGTACATATTGCAACCTACATCCTTCTGAATCTGTTTAGTGTATTCATCTCTTCGTCTCGCTCTACGATTTTTACCCTCCGCGCTGCTCTCGAATACTAAATTGGTGATCCCTTGATGTCTCAAAATATGTCCTACCAACCGATCCCTTCTTCTAGTCAAGTTGTGCCACAAATTTCTCTTCTCCCCAATTCTATTCAATACCTCCTTATTAGTTATGTGTTCTACCCTTCTAATCTTCAGCATTATTCTGTAGCACCACATTTCGAAAGCTTCTATTCTCTTCTTGTCTAAAGTATTTATCGTCTAAGTTTCACTTCCATACATGGCTACACTCCATACAAATACTTTCAGAAACGACTTCCTGACACTTAAATCTATACTCGATGTTAACAAATTTCTCTTCTTCAGAAACGCTTTCCTTGCCATTGCACAGTCTACATTTTATATCCTCTCTACTTCGCACATCATTAGTTATTTTTCTCCGCAAATAGCAAAACTCATTTACTGCTTTAAGTATCTCATTTCCTAATCTAATTCCCTCAGCATCACCCGACTTAATTCGACTACAGTCCATTATTCTCGTTTTGTTTTTGTTGATGTTCATCTTATATCTTCCTTTAAGACACTATCCATTTCGTTCAACTGCTCATTGCTGTCTCTGACAGAATTACAATGTCATCGGCGAACCTCAAAGTTTTTATTTCTTCTCCATGGATTTTAATACCTACTCCGAACTTTGAACTTTTCTTTTGTTTCCTTTACTGCTTGCTCAATATACAGATTGAATAACATCGGGGAGAGGCTACAACCCTGTCTCACTCCCTTCCCAACCACTGCTTCCCTTTCATGTCCCTCGACTCTAACTGCCATCTGGTTTCTGTACAAATTGTAAATAGCCTTTCGCTCCCTGTATTTTACCCCTGCCACCTTTAGAATTTGAAAGAGAGTATTCCAGTCAACATTGTCAAAAGCTTTCTCTAAGTCTACAAATGCTAGAAACGTAGGTTTGCCTTTCCTTAATCTTTCTTCTAAGATAAGTCGTAGGGTCAGTATTGCCTCACGTGTTTCAACATTTCTACGGAATCCAAACTGATCTTCCCCGAGGTCGGCTTCTACCAGTTTTTCCATTCGTCTGTAAAGAATTCGCGTTAGTATTTTGCAACTGTGACTTATTAAACTGATAGTTCGATAATTTTCACATCTGTCAGCACCTGCTTTCTTTGGGATTGGAATTATTATATTCTTCTTGAAGTCTGAGGGAATTTCGCCTGTCTCATACATCTTGCTCACCAGATGGTAGCTTTGTCAGGACTGGTTCTCCCAAGGCTGTCAGTAGTTCTAATGGAATGTTGTCTACTCCCGGGCCTCTGTCAAACTCTTCACGCAGTATTATGTCTCCCATTTCATCTTCATCTACATCCTCTTCCATTTCCATGATACTGTCCTCGAGAACATCGCCCCTGTATAGACCCTCTATATACTCCTTCCACCTTTCTGCTTTCCCTTTGTTGCTTAGAACTTGGTTTCCATCTGACCTCTTGATATTCATACAAGTGGTTCTCTTTTCTCCAAAGGTCTCTTTAATTTTCCTGTAGGCAGTATCTATCTTACCCCTCGTGAGATAAGCCTCTACATCCTTACATTTGTCCTCTAGCCATCCCTGCTTAGCCATTTTGCACTTCCTGTCGATCTCATTTTTGAGACGTTTGTATCCCTTTTGCCTGCTTCACTCACTGCATTTTTGTATTTTCTCCTTTCATCAATTAAATTCAGTATCTCTTCTGTTACCCAAGGATTTCTACAAGCCCTCGTCTTTTTACCTACTTGATCCTCTGCTGCCTTCACTATTGTACAGTAGTTATTCAATAATTCGTCGAGGCACGCATATATTCTGGGAATAAACCAGACTGCTCAGCACGGATTGTGCACTTAAGCAGAACTTCACTATCGCGATCAGATCAATCCAACTGGCAACTAAGCTTATGTATGTCGAACAATAGACTAAACTGCTGTGAAAGATAGAACTGTGATTTCTAAATCGACTATGATTTCGACCTGTTATCCAAATAGATTTATTTGCCTTTGTGCCACTGTGGTGTTGTGTAACTCATCGTCAACGCATGTCAGGAACATTAAACTTGCATTTGATGAATAAACTTGCATAGCAGGGGCCTACATTATTGTAGTCGTAATTCAATTGTAATCGTATTTTTAGCGCATATGGGACACTGTTAGGTACAATACGATTAACAAATGTAGCTTCTCTACCAGTTAATAGTGCGATTCTCAAATTCTTATAAGCTGTAATAGTAATTTCTGGGAGGAAACTTAAACAGGATTACCCATTCTTTTGTGCCTTGTCTGCAAATACTGTACTCATTTACTTCAACTATTTCGTTTGATTTTGCAATATGCTGCATTTTAGTGCACTATGTTCAGATAATAAATGTCACTGTAATTAAATAGATTGGCTTCCTACCAAAGAACATCGTTTATGGAGATTGCACAATTCTAATTAATGCGGAAATCTCGAAGAACACATGCAGTGATTACTCGTGCTTTGGTCTGGGTACTGTAAGGTAGTCACCATCCCCGAGCTACATTTTCATATTTTGTGTGCTATATCTGTATTACTAAGCATATATCCCCATTGGAGGTTGTAACAGGCCAACATCTTCCAGGAGCAATAAAAAATTTAAAATGCTATCGTAACTCAGTAAGACGTATAATCATATGTTAAAAGTTAAACACAATAAGACAGCAGTTAAAAACCCCAACTTTATTCATCAACTATTTGTAGATAACAGCAAACCCAGACTTCATGCATCAAGCATATGGGAATAACAGCACTTACCGACTTCCAACAAACGGTACACATTATGAAACCTTTATGAAACTTTTTCTCTCTTGACAGCTCACTCGGAATAAAGAAAGTAAGAAAAAGTTTACTGCTTACTACATTTTCACTGTTCATGCAGTCAGCATCAGACATGACGTTTTAATTTATTTCTCTTTACTACTGACTCTCTTCACAATGCAGTTCACAGACAGTATCCACTTCAAAATTGTCATTATATCACATAGGCCTATAGTTCAGGGTTGTCATAAACAATGAGATCTTGAACGGAATGACCTCCTCAATGCCAACCAGCATGGATTTCGAAAACATCGATCATGTGCAACCCAACTCGCACTTTTCTCATATGACATATTGAAAGTTTTGGATCAAGACAACCAGGTAGATTCAGTGTTTCTTGATTTCCGAAAAGCGTTTGACTCAGTGCCACAGCTACGCTTATTGTCAAAAGTACGAGCATGTGGGGTAATCAAGTGAAATTTGTGACTGGGTGGAGGACTTTTTGGTAGGGAGAACACAGCATGTTATCTTGGATGGAGAGTCATCGTCAAATGTAGAAGTAACTTCGGGTGTGCCCCATGGAAGTATGTGGAGATCCTTGTTGTTCATGTTGGACAATGTATTAGTAAAATCAGGCTTTTTGTAGATGATGGCAGTTATCTGTAATGAAGTACTGTCTGAGAGAAGCTGCTTAAATATTCAATCAGATCTTGATAAGATTTCAGCGTGGTGCAGAGATTGGCAGCTTGCTCTAAATGTTCAGAAATGTAAAGTATTCCACTTCACAAAACGAAAAAAAGGGTGTAAGACATAGTAGGGATATGAAATGGAATGGTCACATAGGGTGAAGCAGGTGATAGACTTCGGTTTATTGGTAGAATACTGGAGAAATGCAATCAGTCTCAAAAGAGGTTGTTAACAAATCACTCTTGCGACACATTCTAGAATACTGTTCAAATGTGTGGGACCCGTACCTGAGGACTAACAGCGCATATTGCAACGTATACAGAGAAGGGCAGCACGAATAGCCATAGGTTTGTTTAAAGCGTGGGAGAGTGTCACAGAGGTACTGAAGGAACCGAACTGGGAGACTCTAGAAGGCAGACGTAAACTAGTCTATTAACAAAATTTTAAGAACCGGCGTTAAATGATTGCTCTAGGGATGTACTAAAACCCCCTACGTATCACTCACATAGGGATCGTGAGGATAAGATTAGAATAGTTACTGTACGCACAGAGGCATTCAAACAATCATTCTTCCCGCGCTCCATACGTGAATGGAACAGGAAGAAACCCTAATAGCTGGTACGATGGAACGCACCCTTCCATGCACCTCACGGTGGTTTGCGTAGTATAGATGCAGTTGTACGTATGTCTGAAAAACTTGCTTTTGCCTAAAATGGGCCGGCCGCTGTGGCCGAGCGGTTCTAGGCACTTCAGTCCGGAACCGCGTGACTGCTATGGTCGCAGGTTCGAATCCTGCCTCGGGCATGGATGTGTGTAATGTCTGTCCTTAGGTTAGTTAGGTTTAAGTAGTTCTAAGTTCAAGGGGACTGATGATCTAAGATGTTAAGTCCCATAGTGCTCAGAGCCATTTTGAGCCTAAAATGGAGTGCAAATTATCCAGGCCATATTCAACCATTGTTTCGTAATTAGAGTACTTTCGACTTCCAACAAACTTTAAACATAATTTCAAACCTTTTCTGAATCTTTTCTCTCTTACATGCTTAACGTCAAGTATTTAACACATTAACTCGTTTGTAAAGTAATCACGCGTTTGAAGCTGTTTTATGCAAGGGCGTTCGATTCTTTAAGGAATTGGGGTTCAACTATATATATATATATATATATATATATATATATATATATATATATATATATATATATATATATATATATCCACATATGCCGCTGAATGTACCTACACAAATACATCATTTTACGATATATATATATATCACGGAATAATGTAGATAGAGAGGTAAAAATTGACACACATGCTTGGAATGACATGGGGTTTTATTAGAACAAAAAAAAAACAAAGTTCAGAAAATGTCGACAGATGGTGCGTGAAAGATCTCTTGCGCGCGTCGTTTGGTGATGATCGTGTGCTCAGCCGCCACTTTCGTCATGCTTGGCCTCCCAGGTCCGTGCGATTATTGGCTTTGGGGTTACCTGAAGTCGCAAGTGTATCGTGATCGACCGACATCTCTAGGAATGCTAAAAGAAAATCCGACGCCAATGCCTCACCATAACTCCGGACATGCTTTACAGTGCTGTTCACAACATTATTCCTCGACTACAGCTGTTGTTGAGAAATGATGGTGGACATATCGAGCATTTCCTGTAAAGAACATCATCTTTGCTTTGTCTTACTTTGTTATGCTAATTATTGCTATTCTGATCAGATGAAGCACCATCTGTCGGACATTTTTGGAACTTTTGTATTATTTGCTCCTAATAAAACCTCATGTCATTCCAAGCATGTGTGTCAATTTGTACCTCTCTATCTACATTATTCCTCGATTTATTCAGCTTTCAAAGTTATACTGACTTTTTGATCACCCGGTATATATATATATCCGACGAGTATTTTGGATATATAAATAAAACCCCATGTCATTCCAAGCATGTGTGTCAATTTTTACCTCCCTATCTACATTATTCCGTGGTATATATATATATATATATATATATATATATATATATATATATATATATACACAATTATTTGATACAGTTTAATTTACTGTACAGTGTTGAATTTTATAACGATGTGTAATTGGTGCGAACATAGTCATCGGGCTACGCGACGATCACACTGTTGCCAATACACTTACTTCGCATTCGCATGTTTCGGCAACTCGCAACCAAAAGATCATTATATATACGAAGACAGTAACTTGTTCTCGAAAGAACAGTTACTGTTGATGACCGTGCAGCTTTTCTCTGAAATAAATGATGACTAACTGAAAACCTGAGCTGCTGAGAGGTGTTGATATACCTCGATGTGGACAGCTGAAAATGTGTGTCCCGAGCGGGACTCGAACCCGGGATCTCCTGCTTACATGGCAGACGCTCTATCCATCTGAGCCACCGCGGACACAGACGAATAGCGCGACTGCAGGGACTTATCCCTTTCACGCTTCCCGTGAGACTCACATTCCCAACTGTCCACAATTCTTCATATGTATTGTATATATAGTTAAAGGCTACCCAGCCATTGACCTTCGTCTGTGCGAATGCGCACAGGTTGCCCAAACTCTTACGGGAATCGCGAAAGCGTGCGCGAGTAATGAGTGGTTGGGCAAATGTCTATAAGGTACAATACATATGTAGAATTGTGGACAGTTGGGAATGCGTGTCTCACGGGAAGCGTGCAAGGGATAAGTCCCTGCAGTCGCGCTATTCATCTGTGTCCTCGGTGGCTCAGATGGATAGAGCGTCTGCCATGTAAGCAGGAGATCGCGGGTTCGAGTCCCGGTCGGGGCACAAATTTTCAGCTGGCCACATCGAGGTACATCAACAACACCTGTCAGCAGCTGAGGTTTTCAGTTAGTCATCATTTACGAAAGATCATTCTGTCAACTCAACCAAAATTTCACAGGAGTCCAGTCTCACACTTTAGCCCCCTCCTTATTTTTATGCGCTTAAATTACTTGCTGCGGCAGCTGACAGTGTACTGAGTGCGGTGGTGTCGGTGTGTTGCAGCGTGACGAGGAGGCGCTGGCAGCGATGGCAGAGGCGGTGTCGGCGGCGCGCACGGTGCGCCTGCGGCGTCGCGGACAACCGCCGTCGTTCGGCTTCTGGCTGCGCGGCGGCAGGGAGCACGGCACCGGCTTCTTCGTGTCGGCCGTCGAGCCGCGCTCCGACGCTCAGCGCCGAGGGCTCAGGGTACGTCTGACCCGCCAGCTACCGGCCGCGAGGGAAAATGGGGAGGGGTGGGGGTTGTCTATTCCTCGAATCTGGAGCTACACAATTATTTATTATTCATTACGGAATTTTCAAGTATTCCTGAAAGTGTTTGCTTATACAGGCTGGCGCAGGGGAACGGGAAAGTTTGAACGTTACAGTTGGCAGCACTGTAGCGCCGGCAGATGTTCGAAACTTTGCACAATTGATGTGAACGCATTGCCATTTAGTAATCATGGACAGTTGGACTGGTGCGGAACGTGCAGTAGCTGTGAGAGCGTTTTACAAAAATGGTGATAGTGCGACTGCCGCGCAGAGAACATTTCGACAGCATTACCAGCTTGGACGTCATGGACGTGTCCCATCTGCGCATGCGATTACAACGTGGGTGCGTAATTTTGGAGAAACAGGATCTGCCTTGAAAAAGAAACCTCCAGGTGGCATTCCAACGGTACGTACCCCAGAGAACATTGCAGCTGCTAAAGCTGCAATCGGGAGAAGTCCTCGCCGCTCCGTTCGACAGCATGCATCTTCGCTAGGGATTAAGCGACGAAGCTTACAAAGAACACTGCACGAATTAGACTTCCATCCCTATAAGTTGCAGATTGTGCATCACTTACATGAACGAGACCCAGCGTCACGTGTGGAGTTTAGTAGCCAGATGTTGGCTAAAATCAACGAGGACGCGAATTTCCTTGGTAACTTACGGATATCAGACGAAGCCCATTTCCACCTGAACGGATTCGTGAACAAACAGAATTTTCGTTATTGGGCACAGGACAATCCTTGTGAGTTTCACCAGCGACCACTACATAGCGCCAAGGTCACAATATGATGTGCTGTATCATGTCATGGTATTATCGGCCCTTATATTTTTGAATGTGAGGATGGCAGTCCAGTGAAAGTAACATCCGCTCGATATGTTGAAATGCTTCAAACATTCTTTACACCGAGACTGTACGAGCTTAATCTTAACGTCGAAAACATGTGGTTTCAGCAGGACGCATTATTTCACGTAACGGTGACATTGCATGGCCTGCGAGATCCCCTGATCTTAGTGTGTGCGACTTCTTCCTGTCGGGATATCTTAAAGGCAAGGCGTACCGTACACGTCCTGCAATAATCCATGAACTGAAGGAGAACATTGAAAACGAAATCACTGCCATTCCCCAAGATTTGCTACACCGCGCATTCCAGAGTTTTCACAACAGGACGTTAGAGTGTGAACGCCGAATGGGAGCACATCTTCCCGATGTCATCTTTAAAAAGTAAAGAGACACTTTTGAACATTTTGATTGTAAAGACACACTGAATAATGGCATACTGAATACATTCACTTTCGTTAATAAATTACTAGTTTTATAAATTTATTCATGGAAATGACGTTATTTCGAAATTTACCGTTTCCGTGCGCCACCCTGTAGTTTTACCGAACCACAAATTTAGAATGCAGTGGAGAAGACCGGACAAACATGGGTGATTTTGTAATTTAAAAGTGTCTGCTCTCGTAACAATGCCGCCACAGGGCCAAGGCAGTGTTTTTCTGAATAGCCCGACTGTAGCTGATATGACAGCTAATATTTTAAAAAATATCGGCAATCCTTAGTATCGATAGTTTACAAAGTCCCTCGATATATCGTAAAAATGAATCGATATATCGATGGGTGAGACACTTGCATGCCTACCAATAAAAATACCGGCTGCAAATCGTAATTATACTGCTGGGTTTAGCGCTGTGTATTTAAGTACTGATTTATTATTAGATATTCTGTACATCAACAAACTAGCAGCCAGTCTATCCCCTCAGATCAAGAACAGAAGGGAAAACGATGCACGTTCACGCTTGGCGATAACAACTTTGCTAACAATGGTAACTGCATGTAACTGGCACACTACATCTACATCTGCATTTATACTCCGCAAGCCACCCAACGGTGCGTGGCGGAGGGCACTTTACGTGCCACTGTCATTGCCTCCC
The DNA here is from genome assembly GCF_021461385.2 of Schistocerca piceifrons. Taxonomy (NCBI): domain Eukaryota; kingdom Metazoa; phylum Arthropoda; class Insecta; order Orthoptera; family Acrididae; genus Schistocerca; species Schistocerca piceifrons. Next base: position 278,848,969 of record NC_060140.1, on the reverse strand, counting down.
TTTCCTGTTCCACTCACGTATGGTTCGCGGGAAGAACGACTGTCGCAAAGCCTCCGTGTTCGCTCGAATCTCTCTAATTTTACATTCGTGATCTGCTCGGGAGCTATAAGTAGGGGGAAGCAATATGTTCGATACCTCATCCATGAAACGCACCCTCTCGAAACCTGGACAGCAAGCTACACCGCGGTGCAGAGCGCCTCTCTTGCAGAGTCTGCCACTTGAGTTTGCTAAACATCTCCGTAACGCTATCACGCTTGCCAAATAACCCTGTGACGAAACGCGCCGCTCTTCTTTGGATCTTCTCTATCTCCTCTGTCAACCCGACCTGGTACGGATCCCACACTGATGAGCAATACTCAAGTATAGGTCCAACGAGTGTTTTATAAGCCACCTCCTTTGTTGATGGACTACATTTTCGAAGGACTCTCCCAATGAATTTCAACCTGGCACCCGCCTTACACTTAAAGGTGTCCCATGGACCCATCGTTCGGTTTCGTCACTTATCGGATTTGCCCAGAACACTTCATGTCGACTTCCTTGTTTTTTTTTTTTTTTTTTTCATTTCTGTCAACGCCAGCGACATAGCAGTTGTAATTTCAAAATTGATTTTGTTAATCATTTTCAGCAACTCTTTTCGAAGGACACCGATGTCAAGAAACAGCACACGAGTTGCGTTATAAATTGTTTATTTAATGCAGCTGGTGTGCTATTTCTTCACATCGGAAATCTTGTTATCATTCCATGCACTCCGCCACCTTCCAGTACAATCTGACTTCTGCTTTCGTGCCGCCTATACTTGCTTCACGCAAGTCAAAGAGTCAAGACGTGATGAAAGCCCAAAAAGTAGTAAGACTCCTTCACACAGTGAAAGTAAAATTATGTTCTACTACAATATCAAACGAACAGCTTCAAATATTTACAAAAAACTGCAATAAATAAATAAATAAATCGGCTCTCGTTATAGCCGTTTTCATATCGATATATCGGTGAATTAATGTTGCAGATATATATCGATATTTTATGGAAGAAATATCGATAGTTTGTCAACTGCTCTCGTAGCTAAAGGAAGGTAGGTAAAGCAGAACACTTGTATGGCCATACTTTGAGCACATCTTACCAACAATGAAGTACTGTATACCTCGATTGTTGATAATCACGGTGTGGTCTCTAAACATATTCATTTGACTTGAAATTTTATTGCCAAACATACATGTTCACCACTGCAGTTTCTATTTGGTTGCCTAAATTAAATCTATGTTTACTGTAGCATGTGATCCTCAACTCTACTTCCAAGCGTTCTGGTGCAGTCTCAGGAATAGTAGTCCCAGGCTACACTATATTTCATTTAACTTCTTCCACTGACCCAAAGCCTGCGTTATGGCCGTATTGCAGTTTTCTTTTGTGGCAACTGTCTCTGGTCTGGCAGCCCACTGCCTTTGATGGGTCAGTGTTCCCTTTTTTCTTTTTGCTAGGAAGTGGTTACCACAATAGAGTAGGTATTGGGATCGAATGTAAACTATTGTTCATACACACGTGCCTCAGCTGCTGCCTGAGGGCGCCAAATGCCTTCATTGTTTTTGCATCATGCCTCAACACGTGCTGTCACGTGTGCCTTGTTATTCCTTTGAGGCTTGTTAGACAGTATGTCAGTGATATAAAATCACTGCTGTAGTTGATGGTAGACTTCTGGATTGAAATCCTGTGGCTTTGTGGACTTTCATTTAGAATAGCTTTTGTTACCATTATGAAGTTGGTAACGTTTGAGGATTATCAGCAATGTTTCTGAATTCAGCAACTAGTTTGTTCTAGCAAGACAACCGTAGTTTATCCAAAAGGGAATCCTTGGAGCTGTGGAAATTGCATTGCAGCATTCTAAATTTTAACAGATATGATGTCTTCAGCTTGCCAGTAGCATGACTATTGACCGGCTGTGTGGCAAAATACTCACTCTAGCATGTGATACGTACAGTGGACACTGCTGGCTAAGCTCACTTATTTCTAGAATCGTACCCAGGATCGATCGTAATTTGATATTACCTAGTGAGGTTATCATGGAATCCAAATGTGGTTGAGTCTGGGTGAAGTTAAGTGTCAAAGGTCAGTCAACGGTGGTGATCAGATGCTTTAAAAGACTGGCTGGGTCAGGAGCTGTAGTGGTAGAGTGCTTCAGAGAGAACTTGCAGAATATTGATTATAACTTTCCTGACTGTGCCGTTGTAATGGGGGCTGACTTTCAGTTGCCAGGTTGCGAGAGTCACGCTATGAAAACTGGTGCCAGAGACATCATTCTGAATGTGTTGTCCAAACAAAAATTACTTCGAGCAGATCATTAGAGAACCCACTCTTGAAGGTATCATCTTAGATCTCCTAGCAACAAACAGACCTGAAATTATTAAATCAATTACTGTAGAGGGAGGTATCAGTGATCATAAGATTGTGATAGCGACTACTACTATGGGTATTACAAGGAATGATAAGAAAGATAAGAAAATATTTTTGCTTAGCAAGAGTTGCAAGATACAAATTGCAGAATTTCTGAGTAGTCAACATCAAGTATTTGGTGCTGCGGACGAAGATGTGGAGCACAAATAGAACAAATTCTAAAGCATTGTTCAATATGGCGTAGACAAGTACGTTCTGAGCAAGATATTAATGGATGGGGAAGATTCATTGTGGTTTCGTAGCCATGTAAGGAAACTGCTGCATAAAAAAAGAGAGCTTCATCACAGATTCAAGAGAAGCCAAAACCTAGCAGGCCATCTAAAGCTGTAAATGAAGCGAAAATGAGAATAAGAAGAGCAATGAGAGAGGTGTACAATGACTTTGAAAGTAACATTTTGTCAACCGATCTGACTAAAAGCCCTAAGAGTTTTCGGTCTTACATAAAATCAATAAGTGGTTCGAAATCAAGTATTCAGTTACTGTGGCCTGGCACTGAAACAAGATAACAGTGCCGGCCGCGGTGGTCTAGTTTCTAGGCGCGCAGTCCGGAGCCGCGGGACTGCTACGTTCGCAGGTTCGAATCCTGCATCGGGCATGGATGTGTGTGATGTTCTTAGGTTAGTTAGGTTTAAGTAGTTCTAAGTTCTAGGGGACTGATGACCACAGATGTTAAGTCCCGTAGTGCTCAGAGCCATATGAACCAAGATAACAGAGAGAAGACCAAAATACCGAATTTAATGTTCCAAAATTGTCGAAGGCCGTAATACGGCCCCTCCTTTCAATCATCATATGAACTGCGAAACGGCAGATAATGAAATAACCTCTTGCGGAATAGTAAAGTAATTACAACTGAGTAGCAGTAGAAAGGCATCAGGACCAGGTGAGATACCTGTAAGGTTCTACAAAGATTGTGCGAAAGAATTTGCTCCCCTTCTAGCAGCTGTTTATTGTAATTCACTGTAGCAATGAAGGGTACCTAGCGACTGAAAAAAAGTGCGGGTCATTCCCATTTTCAAGAAGGGTTATAGGAGAGATACGCATAATTATAGGTCCATATCATTGACTTCAGTCTGTTGTAGAATTATGGAACATTTTTATACTAAAAAATTATGACATTTTTAGAGAACAAAAATATCCTCTATAAAAATCAACATAGATTCTGCAAACAGAGACTTTGCAAAATACAGCTCACTGTTTGTCATGAGATCCGTAGCGCTGTGGATAACGGAGCTTAGGTTGAGCTGTGTTGCGTGAATTCCGGAAGGCATTTGACACTGTTCTGAACTGCCGTATAGTGAAAAAAATACGAGCTTACCGAGTATCGGACCAGATTTTAGACTGTATTGAAGACTTCCATGCAGATAGAACTTATCACGTCACTCTTAACGGAAAAAATGGCCAGATGTGAAGATAGTTTCCGGAGTGCCCCAAGGAATTGTGATTGGACTATTAACTGTTTACAGTGTGTATAAAAGAAGTACAGTATAACCTCGGTAACACGGATCCGAATGGACCGAGAAATCAAGAGTCCGTGTTAAAAAAAAAAAAAAAAAAAATCGTGATAAGTGAAAAACACAGATTTTCAATATGTATACATGTACAGTAGTACAGTAACGCGTCATACACTACAGTATCAATCACTTTACATGGCTGTAGACTTTAACACTATACACTGACTGTAAAAGTACAAATACGCACAAATTACACTATTTTCTTGGAAGAAGCTCAAGCATGGTACGCTGACATTCACGGGAATGAAAATATCTTGTAATTTCACAATCACCTGTAATCATAGCGGCCATAAACCCAGCAGTGACGTCGGATGTGAATCAAAGTGTTCTAAACTGTTCAAGGCTATAAACATCTCCTGACAGGTAGGCGGAATGGTATCTCAATTGTCCTCCCCATCACTTTCTTCTGATGACCCTTGTTGCACTTCAATCAAAGCTTTTGTCACATCAGATTTCACAGAATCATATACGGCAACACCGTCATCTGCACAAATGAATTCCTCGAAATTAATGCCAGGGCTCGGAAACGTCTTGTAGAACTGTCCATTCGCAGGTGAAGTGGCATCGTCTAACTTTTGGACATCTTCAGTGTTGCTATGTCTCCATGCTCTGTTGAGGCACTTCTGTACCTGATGTGACATGGAGTTCCAGGCTGCTGCGATGGCTTTCATTGCGTCAAGCAGATTCCAATTTCGGGTTGCAGAATTGTTTTCAGCAGCACAAATTGCAGCTCATACAAGTCTCTTCACGAGAGAAATGATGCTTTGGTCCAAGGACTAGAGTTGACTTGTCACGTTTGGTGGAAAAAAACTGAACCTTGTGTGTCTAATGTAGGAAGAACATGCCTGTTTTGAGCAACCAATCGACTGTTGAAACGAAGAAAAAACTTGCGAAATGATGTACCGTCGATCCAAGCTTTCTTATGGTGAGAGTAGATGCAAGGTAAAGTGTCCGTATTTATGTTTTTAAAACAACGGGGTTTTTTGGACTTACCGATAACGCAGGGACGAAATTTCGTTGCTACGTGATCCACCGTGACACTTACCACCTTCCATCCTCAGGGTGTGATTTGGAGAAAAGTTTGTTAAACTTCAGTTTCGTTCATATTGAACATATCACACCAGCCATACTTTTCCCTCACTCGGTCGAATTCATGCAACCAGCTGTTCGCACATTCTTCATCAACCTTTATTTGCTATACCGAATATTTGTACAGATTAAATTGAATGTTTCATTTGGAACTGATACAGCCAACCAGCACAACAACTTAAGTCTTTGATGCCTATATTTTTGAAGATCTCATTTGCTTTTGTCATAGGGCCACATAAAGGTATGTTAGATTCACGCATAGTGCTGAACCATTCTGGCAATAAAGTTTTTGTTTCTTCATACTTAGAGCTACGAAGCCCTTTAGATTTGTTCCCGAAACCTGATGCAGCAGCAGCAACGATCTGATGCAGCAACATTAATAATTTTTTCTCGATTCTTAATTATGATGTATAAAGTAGATTTGGGAATTCCAAACTGCTCTGCAATTGCTGTTTTCTTTGTACAATGGTCCACTTAATTTAGAATCGTAAGCTTTACCATACATTTACAAAAGTCCGTTTCCCCTTTGCCATGTTTCGCTTGCTCCGTTTGTAGATTTTTATTCAGTATTCTAAATCGATTTGGCTGTGACCAAAAGAGCACCCTAGATTTTAATGCACATGTTACTTAATTTATTTAAATATACCGTGCATGCTGATTGTTGAGGTGATGATTGCAGCCGCCGGCCTACAATACATTAGAAACGAGTCAACACGGATAGTCAGTTTTGTAGTTACATTTCGTGCTTTCATTTTGGAAAAAATCAACATGTTCAAATACTGTACATCAGAAGTTCATGTCACAGAAAACCATATCAATTTGACTCACAGAGGATTGGTGAATGCTGCAGGCTCTGGCAGTTGAACCAGAATGTAAATAAATGTAACATATGGCTCATACATAGAAAAAGAAATCCACTGTCAGACAACTACACTATTGATGACAAACTACCATAAAATATGTAGGAGTAATTATCTAGAGCACCAGTCTGAGAGTCACAGGACAAATCTTAAGGAAGTAAATGTAACTCATCCATGAAAGAAATGGCTTGCAACATTATTGTTCAACTGATTCTTGAGTATTGTCCATCAATCTGGGACTCTTTCCAGATAGGACTGATAGACAAGGGAGAGAGAGAAGACCCACCAAAGAGCAGTGTGTTTCATCACAGTCAATGTGAGAGCTTTGCAGAGATGTTCAACATACTTCAATGGCAGATGCCACAGAAGGAGAATTGTGCATCACTGAGAGGTTTAATAGCGAAATTTTGAGAGAGAATATTCTAGGAAGAGTCAGACAGCTTACTACTTCGTCCCCCATACATTTCACAAATGATAACAAAAAGAAAAATTCGAGGAATTAAAGCTAATACAGAGGCTTACCAACAATCATTCCTCCCGCATGCCATTCACAAGTGCAACAGGGAAGGGTGGATCAGCTAGTAGAACCAGAAATACCCCCTGTCACACACATCATCAGGGGTATTGAGGTAGATGTAGAAGTGAAATCTGTTGTCAGTTTGTTGGAAACTGTGACAACAAACTGTAAAACTTCATATTAAACCCTAGACAGGGAAGCACAAGTCTACATGGAAAATATTTTTACTTCTATCATTAGCTTTTTGAATTTCACAGTTTACCCTAGATTTACTTTCCTTATTAATACAATTCAAGTAATATTCTTACTGCAGTCTTCTGTAGAATATGTTCTTTCTTTACCTTAGCTACACTGCACCAGGAGATTTTGCCTTGCGACAGTATTAAGTGGAAATTTGCTAACAGTCACATCAGGAGGTCAACACCAACACACATGCATTTGTCACAACCTAAAAAGCTTAGCTACTAGTTAACAACAGTTAAAAGGGACCTGGTGAATTTAGTGGTGGCCAATTCCATTTTTTCCAACGATGTATTTCTGTAAGGAGACTTGTAAACTAATTCTGGGTACTATTTGACTTCAGCATATCATAAGCAGTGGTATGATCAGTACAAATAAATATTATAACTTTTTTCATGTGACAGTTCTTTGCTAAAATACTCTTAGACTTATTTTATGTACTTTAGTATGTAGATGTTTGTTTGCATCTGACATCTGCTCCACTAATTGGTAAGCATTTCCCTTGTTCCAGTCCTTGAGAAGCAATATACTTCTTGTGTGAAGTTGTTGTTGTTGTGGTCATCAGTCCTGAGACTGGTTTGATGCAACTCTCCATGTTACTCTATCCTGTGCAAGCTTCTTCATCTCCCAGTACCTACCGCAACCTACATTCTTCTGAATCTGCTTAGTGTATTCATCTCTTGGTCTCCCTCTATGATTTTTACCCTCCACGCTGCCCTCCAATACTAAATTGGTGATCCCTTGATGCATGAGTGTTTAAAGTAACACAAATGCAGTGAAAGTGCTTTGTTCGACAGGCTTTTACAAAATTATTTGTTAAATTCATTTGATAAGTTTAATTCCATGTGTCAGAATAAGTCTCAGAAACCAGTACAAAAACATAATAGCAGAATTGATGATGTCACATACAAGAAGCTTTGTTAATCATGGTAAAGTTTTCATCATTAGTGATTTCTGTGGCTTGATATTGTAATACTCATCATATATTTGTCAAGTTTCTGCAATTTATTTCTTTATGCTTTCCCTGATTTAATGTTCCACACAAATTAATCATCAAGTATTTGTTTTATCACAAATTCTTAATGTGTTTTCATCCTGGCTGCTACAAATATTTTCTGGTTTCACTAAATATCCTTCATCTATTAATACACTGTAACATTTTCAAGTCGCATCTTTATTGGCTTCATCAATACTCTTTGTGGCAGATTGAAGTAAAATGAGCACAACGTTAATTGCCCATTACTTTTATTTCTTCTAACTGTCTTGATATGTCAGTTCATGGTGAATTGCTTTCTCTGTTATATCCATCAATTTGTATAATATGCAAACATGGAGTAATCTCATTCATCTCAGTGTTTGTAAAAATCTTGTTAGCAATTTTCTTTTTCACCTGTCTGTACACTGAATTTTAATTGCTTGCTTTCTTTAGTTAGAAAGATGAAATCCTTTACAGTATATTTATTTTGCGTGTTTTGTGACTAAAATTCTGTTGGAATATTATTGCAGGTTGGTGATCAAATTGTCCGTATTAATGGCTTCCCTGTTGATGATGCTGTACATCAAGAAGTCCTGCACTTCATACAGCTACAGAATCAGCTGAGTCTGAAAGTAAGAAGTAAGTGTTGTCAAACATTTTAAAAACATTATTATGTTGATGGAAAGTCTCATAATGTCACATGGTAAAGCAATGACAATTTTACAAACCAAGATGTGCTGGTGCATAATTTAATCATGTATAACTTTTGGAGTGGATTGAAAGAATTCCTGTTTCTTTGGAAAATGGAGTTGTTTACTGTAGCACATGTTCATAATGTTAGAAGGCATTTGGTCTCTGAGTAACAAGATGTATGTGAGATTGGCAAATATGAGAGCTTACATTGACAGATCATGATAGCTACATAAATGAGTAATTTCATGAATGTACTGTATATAGCTTACTAAAGGTCACTATGGTGAGAACATACTTTGAGCATCTCAAGTTTGATGAAACTACCACCACAGGGTTCACTTAATATTGTCAGTATAGTGTAGTGGGATCACTGCAAGCTGGTCCAGACTACACTTAACAACAGGACAGCAATTATGATAACAGCTAACTTTCTGTCACAGGTTATAGTGATTAGTGTAGGATGAGTTAGGCTGATATAATGATTTGAACAGAAGAAAAGTTAATGGTACAGATAATTTTGTATATCATTCTGTGGCACTGAAAAGTATTTAAGGTGATCTGAAGTGATGGATCTCCGGCAGCAGAGCACAATCAGAGCTAGAATAATGTTTTCAGTACATGTTGTAGGCCCTATTATTTGAAACTAGGTTGCTATGAAGTTGAATGATTCTGATAATTATTATAAGAATCATACATGATTAGTTGCAAGACTGACATAAAAGATGAATGGAGAGATACTATACCTAGATACAGCCGATAGGAAAGACTCTTTCCGCCTCACCCCATCTGGTAAGCCTCCTCTTACCTGGGGTAATGGGTGACTTTTTTGAACTGTATCCCTCTCCCTAATCCTCTCCAGTCCTTTTACTTCACCTCTCTTCCTTCCTCCTCAACTCTTCTGGCAGAAGAATAAGCCACTGGCTCCAAAAGCTTGTAAAAGTTAAATCCTTTTGTGTGTGTATGTTCCTTTGCCGCTGGTTGGTGAGTATATTTTTTATCCATCCATTTATACTATCTTATCAATAATTGATTATATTATTTTCATTGTTATAATATGTAGGTCCAGTAAGACTCAAAATTCACAAAGTATTGCAAATGGCCAAAAATTCTGGTGAAGACTAGAAAGATACATCTAAACAATAACTTTTAGTAAATGCAGACACTGCCTGCAGGGGTTACAGCAGGTATTGTTATTCACGTACAAGTAAACTGACACAGTTCGTGTATCATAAGATTTATATGACTAGTTTCACATATCAGATTTCAGCATCCTTGGATATTGATTGCCCTGATGACAATATGTTACAAGTTTAAAGCATCACTTGGAACCATAGTGTTGATGATGAATAATGAAAACCTAATTGTATTTGCGTCTGCTGAGTGAAATTGCTCTTATAAATCAAATAATAACCAACCTGTGGTGGTTTATTTGTACAGCAAAATATATTGTTTATGCTTTCTCTTAAAATTTAGTCAGCTCATCATTAACTGATCTGATTAGAAGTGCACTGTATATCGTCATGATTTTAATAATATACTCATATTATGAACAGTTGAGCCTAATAGGTGAATTTTACACTAATTTGACCTCTTATAGCATCCTTTTCATGGATAATATTGTATTTCATTATTTAACAGAGAAAAAATGCAAAGGAGATGAAATTCTAAAAATCAGCTTCCGTATACAGTAAGCTCAATACTTAAAGATAGTGCATTACTCAAGTAGCAAATACAAACAAAACTGATGCAAATAGTAAAAGAGTGTTAAACAATTTTTGTAATATAATATTTCAGTCTTGCATCAGCACACATTAAAGGCCAGAAACCATTCTTAATGTTGATTTTATGAAAGCTGTCCAAGATTGTTCTTCTGTGGAGATGTCAAATGAAGGTGTTTTTTCCTTTGCTTAATGTAATGTTTTCTCCAAGAGATCAGCTGTAGTTACTCTGCATTTATATTATGAAAAAGAATGGAAACTGGACTTTCCAGTAATAAGGAAAACATGAGAGGGACTACAGCATATGACTTCCACATTTCTTTCAGTCAGATTTAGTGCATCAATTGCAGAACTGCACATTCTTCAACACTAAGTGTCTTGTGTTCATTTTACTAAGTCACAGCCCAGTGTTTATTTTGCTAGCTATTTTGAGTATATTTCTACTTTATTGTCATCCTTCCCCCAGACAAAGGCTCCAGTGCAGCGGTTGGTTGGTTGGTTTAAGGAGGGAAGTACTCACAAATTGTGACTATGTGTCTGAGGGCCTGTGCCAACTTTCAGACACCTCTGCATACAAACCTTAGAACCATGGTCCCATCCCAGAAGTTCAACAGTAACTCCAGCAGCTCCACAAGGGCTAAGGTGCATCCCAAACACCACAGATCTCCCTGGCAGTCATTGCATTGTGGCTGGGTACAATGCTCGCACAGAACAAACCTCTGCCTTTGTTGACCAACACCTCCCAACTATTGTCTGTAATCTCATGTCCTACATTCAAGACACTGCTCACTTTCTTCCCTGCCTCTCCACAGTTTCTGTCCCTCTACCAGCAGACTCTTTGTTGGTCACTGTGGATGAGACGTCCTTGTACACTAACATCCCCCATCCCCATGGGCTGGAACATTACCTTTTCCAGTGTCCTCCTAATATTGAACCCACTTCCTCTTTCTTAATCCTCCTAGCCCACATGACACACAATTATTTCACTTTCAGAGGCCAAATCTATAAACAAATCCATGGTACTCCCATGAGTAGTCGCATGGCACCATCCTATGCCAACTAATTTATAGGCCATCTGAAGGAATCCTTTTTATCCAGGCAACACCTATAACTTCTTTTCTGGCTCAGATTCATTGATGACATTTTCATGATCTGGATTCATGGCAGACACAACTATTGCTCTTTCCTACATATCCTCAACACCAACTCCCAAATACACTCCACCTGGTCCTTCTCAACTCAATGTGCTACCTTCGTAGATGTCTATGTCCATCATCTCAGATGTCTCCATAAATATGTCTTTTCATACCAAGTGCACCAGCCACCAAGAGTACCTCTATTATGACAGCTGTCATCTGTTCTATGTCAAAAAGTTTTTCTTACAGACTTGCCACCCGTGGTTGTCAGGTCTGCAGTGGAAAGCATGAATTGTTGAAATATACCAGTAACAGTACCATAGCCTTTATTGACATTCTGTATCCTATTCACCTCATCAGTAAATAGATCTCATGTGCAATCTCCTCCTCCAGCTCCAGTAAACTTGCTAACCAGTCACCAACAAGCACTCCTCTGATCACCTGGTATCACCCTGGCCATAAAAAGCACAATCACATCATTCATCAGAGGTTTGAATACCACTCATTGTGTCCTTAGGTGTGGGATATCCTACCTATATCACCCTAAGTAGTGTTCTCCTATTTTCCTGAAATACAGAATATCCTTGTGCATCCCTACTCCAATCCTGCTCCAAATCCTGCACCAATCCTGCACCCCATGGGTGACTCCCTTCTGGTCTGCCCCATACAAATGCTCACTGCCTCCTGTCACAGACCAATCACAGCCGTTTACTACTCTATAAAAGGCAGGACTATGTTTGACTATGTTAAATATCAGCTATGCTGCAATTGCTGTGCAGCATTCTAATAGGCTTTACAGGTAATCAAATTTCTACCCGCATGAATGGCCACTGCCAAACAGTGACAAATGGCAAATTTGACCATCTAGTTGCTGAACATGCCGTGCACCACAACACAGATGACTTTAACAGCTGCTTCACTATGCAAACTATTTGGGCACTCGCTTCCAGCACTATTTTATCTGAACTATGCAGTTGGGAATTGTTTCTCCACCATATCCTGTGTCTTTGCATTCCTTCTGGCCTAAATTCCTGCTAACCTGGTCCCACTGCCTTACCTTACCTTTTCCCTTCTCTCTTCTGTCCACGCCTCTTCTCCCCTTCCAGATCACACAATGCCTTCTCCTACCACTCTTCCTCCCCCCCACTTCCCCTCCCTCCTGTCTTGTTGGTATTCTCTCCCTCCCTCTCTCTCTCTCTCTCTCCCTCTCTCTCCCCCCTCCTCCCTCCTCCCTCCTAACATCCCTCCCCCTGTGCCTCTCTCCATCCCTCCCCCCTCTCACCCCTCTTCCACCCCACTCCTTTCCTCTCTTCCCTCCCTATCTTCCCAATCAGCTCCATCTGTCTCTCTTTTCATCAACTTCCTGCCCCTCTCTCCCCTACTCTCACTATCTCTTATACACTATATGTTCTGGACTGCATTCATCTTGTTGTGCAGCCACCATCTCATCTGTCCAAAGACCTACCTCACACTGCCCTGCTATCCCTTCCTCACCTTGTGCATCCTTCTCTACCCGCTCCCCACCTCCATCTACCAATGCAATTGCTCTCAATGGTTGATAATTAATAGTTAGTCTAATCTCACTGCAGCTGCAGGTTTGTGCATTTGGGTGTTTGTGTGGTTGTGTGTATGAATGTATGAGGGTGGTTTGAAAAGTTCTCAGAATCACCACGAGAGGTCAGCGCTAGCGCAACGAGTTGTTCATGTGATATTCATTGGACCATTGCCTGTAAACACATGTCATGTCAGTGCCCTTGGAAGAGAACTGTGGCAGTGATGACACTCTGCTGTTGTTCCAGCATAGTGATTTGCGAAGATGGAAGAAATCGAGATTCAAGCAGTGATTAAGTACTTCATAAAGAAAGGTATGAAAGCAAAGGACATTCACGCCGATTTCGAGAATACACTGTGGGACTCTGCTCCTTCATATACAACTGTTGCCAAGTATACAAATGAATTTAAATTTTGTCGGGAGATATTAGATGATGATTTGCACAGTGGTAGGCTAAGATGTGTCACTACTCCAGAAATCATTTCAAAAGTGCACAAAATGTTCATGGAGGATCGCCGCTTGAAAGTACATGAAATTGCTCACGCTTTCCAGATTCATCTGAAAGGGTATATCACATTTTAATTGAAGAATTAGAAATGGAAAAATTATCTGCAAGATGGGTGCCACAACTCTTGACGCTGGATCAAAAATGCATGAGAATGGACATATCAGAACAACGTTTGGCCCATTTTAGGAGAAACGAACTAGATTTTTTGCACTGGTTCGTGACCACAGATGAAACTTGGGTGAACTACTATACACCAGAGGAAAGCAATGGAAACATGCTGATTCTCTGCCACCAAAGAAAGCAAAGACAATTCCTTCAGCAGGAAAGGTCATAGCATCAGTGTTCTGGGATGCGAAGGAGATTCTGTTTGTAGATTATCTCCCCACTGGGCAAACAATTACTGGAGAATATTATGCTAACCTCCTGGACAAGTTTGCAACAAAAGATACCCTAAAAAAGACCAGGTTTAGCAAAGAAGAAAGTCATCTTCCATCAAGACAATGTGCACCCGCACATGTACCGTCACCATGGCAAAATTGCACAAACGAAGGTATGAATTGTTGCCGCACTGACCTTATTCACCTGATATGGCTCCATCAAACTTTCATCTCTTCCTAAAACTGAAAATTTTTATTGGTGGATGGAGATTCACTTCAAACGAAGAATTGATAGCCAGAGTTGACAACTATTTTGCAAGCCTGAAGGAAACTCATTTTGAGATGGGATCAAGGCAATGGAACATCGTTGGACCAAGTGCACTAATCTGTAAGGATACTACATTGAAAAATTAAAAAAAATCATTCAGTGATGTAAGTACATTTTTTTTATTCTGTTCCGAGAACTTTTCAAACCACCCTTGTATTTGCTTTTAGTACTGAAAGAGCAAGAGCTTGAAACCTAGTGTGAATACCGTTTTCTGTTGCACCACACATCAGTCTGCTGTAGGTGAGCGGTTGGCTTTCCTTTATTTTCCATATTATTTCTACCTTCTGTCCGCCTGTTTAGCTGACTGGTTGCGTGCTTGCCTCCCATGCAGTGGGCCCGGGTTTGATTCCCGACCGGGTTGGAGATTTCCTCTGCTCATGGACTGGGTGTTGTATTGTCCTCATCATCATTTCATCCTCATTACTGGCATGCAAGTCACCCAATGTGGCATCAATGGGATCTCCCGGCCAACAATGCCACATGCTCATTTCATTTCATTTCTACCTTCTAGGAAAAGTACAGAAACAATTTGTACAGAAATGACTTGTATTTTTCTCATATACTATCACACACATATCTTGAAATCGTTCCTCGCAATGCTGGCAATGTATTTTGAGAGTAGCATTGAAAGTAGTAATTATACTGATGTTTATGTATGCTTATTCTTCCTCTGCTGTTTTTACTCATTTCTGGTAATGTTCATTTGGTGTTGACAAACACCACCTTCACATTATATATTTATATTCCAAAAGTGAGGTTTGTTCATGAGCAATATTCTACATTCTGTTTATGCTATGACAGACTTATTCTCAGAGTGTAGATGAAATCTGAAAAATTGAGAAAGTTTTTATAATAAAACCCTACCTCATGCAATTTCATTGTGTCACATATGCTTTTATACCCATGAACAAACCACATGGTTTACCATATTGACTTTTGAATGTTGAATTTTGCATCAGATCTGTCAATGGCCTTCTGCCATGGCCTCCATATATAAAGTCCCCTCCCTCCCACCCCCCTCCCCACAGACTGCTCAGCATTTACATTCCATTCATGTCTTTTCCACATCCAGAAAATTATCCATTTTATTTTAAGCATAAATCACCTTGCACAGTAATTCTAGCACAGTTTTATTAAAGTGAAACTAAGGCACACTCAGGCAACTTTTCACAAGCAGTTCTTTAGCGGATAGCACACAGGTACATGTAGCTGGTCAGAAAATTTTGTTAGTTTCCCAGCAAGCTTTCACTTGTTTTCTAGTGTAAGCAAGTGCATGCATGCATCTTCCACTGCTGCCTGCCCCTTCTCCCCCATCCCCCCACCCACCCACACACACACACACACACACACACACACACACACACAGTAGATGTTTCAAAGCCTATTTGTGTGAATCTGGGGGGCAGGGGAATAAGAAATATGGCCCACTCAATAACAAGTACAATGTTCTGAGGTATTACATGTGTTTGTGTGCAATTCACAAAATAACCGTAAGTGTTCATGTAAGAGATTTCTGTCACTTTTGTAGTTGTTTCCACCCTGTAATTTTCTATTGTCATTAAATTTTTATCGTTTCTTTGACCATAGCAATGATCTAGTTGTTTTAAAATCAGCTACATGATTTTTTCTGTCATTCTTAATTTAATAAAGACACATTTTTATGTTTAATTTTATCCTATACCATGGAAACAAACATGCTGAGTTAGAGCCATCACTTCACTTTGATAAATTAAAAGTTCATTCTTACATTTGAATACACATTAATCATTAAATAAATAAAATTAGATTGGATGCTTTATCCAGAATGGGGTTTTACAGTTTATATTTTAATAGTTTTTTTAATGACTGAGAGAAGAGACCACCACCTACATTTTAAGACAAGTGCTGAGAGGTAAAGGGTCAATTGAAGTTTGCTCATCCATCAGTCAGCACATGTTTTACATGTCTGGCCCTGCACTCATATTTATATTCCTCTAAGGATCTTCTGTTTTTGTAATAATTATTTTCTTTTCTTTTCTTTTGCAGCAATGGGAATGCTTCCAGTGAAAGAGTAAGTAATAGCAGAATAATACATTCTTAGTACTGAATGTACTCAGATATATCAATGGAGTAAATTGTCTCATTTCACTTCACAGAAAGAAAACTGACCCTGTCACATGGTGTGTTGTAGAGAAAAACAACAATAAAAATATTAGTGCATCCATAGACGAAATGAGAATATTTCCAGCTGCCAACGCATTTACTTCTGATGACTGTGTCAGAGAGGTAAAGATATCAATTACAGCCACACCAAAGAGCAAATTAGGATGTGGGTATGTATATACAATTTATTGTATTATTTTGTTAATGTAATTTACAAACAAAGTGTTGCTAATGTTAGAAAATGAAACCATTATTAATGGAGCAAGGAGCTACGTTTACAAAAGGGTAAATCTGTTAGTGCGAAATGTCAAAAGCAGCAAAATTTGTTTAGCAATTTCAGTTCGTTTGCTGCACAGAAAGAGCCAAGTATCTATCCAGAGAAACTAAGTTCCAGAAATAAAGTTTGTTTTCACATATGAAATAAATGAATGTAGATCGGAAGAGCAATTTATTCTGATACAGTATAACAAAAGCAATTTTAAGATGAACTCTGAAATTCAAAACCGTGCTTTCTGAAGTAAAAATGACTTCCATATAGACTATATGTAGCTATCCATGGCTTAGAATGGAAGTTTATACACTGGTTCAAAAATCTGTAGCAGCTTTCCTGTAGACAAAATCTGATATATTCAAAAACAAAGTTAGAGAGCACCTCATTAGCTACTCATTCTGCAATTTATCATGGTATTTGGACTCAGTGATGTTAGTTCCACATAGCTCTGATGTTTGTGTTAAACAAATCTTGACTTCATGAGTATGTAGACAGCTGATAGCAGTTGTCTAAAGTGAATCCTTTCTTTGAAGAATTGTGTAAAATTATGATTACCTGACATTGTCAGATGTGTTGGAGATGATCTCAGAATCTAAACATGGTTGTTCTTGTTATTACCGAAGTTTATTCACCCAAATTACACAAAAATACATTGTGACTACTAGTTTCAGCAAAATCCAGGTCATATGTATAGAAAAATCTTTTACAAGGCCAATCCTTTTAGCCAACTGTTCACATAAATTGGACACAACTTATGGATACAACATTCCATAGCACCATCTCTTGTCATTCAGTAAGAGACCAGCTGTGCAAACAGTACACAGGAGTTACAAATAAAATATATAAGGCGTGTACAAATTGTTTTCAAATTGTGTCCTCAATGATGTCTAATAGGATGGTTTCTTATCAGATGTCAACAAGAACACAAATTGAAAACATTTTATGTGTCTTATGTATTTTATTGGTCTATTGTGCACACAGCTATTCTCTTTCTGAATAACAAGAGTGGGTACTACAGAATGTTGTCTCTGCAGGTTGTATCCAGTTAATGTGAGCAGTCGACAAAATGGACTGGCCCTGTAAAAAATTTTTCTATGCAAACGATCTGAAGATGGTGATTTAATTTCACTGAAACTAGTAATAATTGGATATTTTTGTGTGTTCTGTGTGGATAACTTCTATAATAAGAACAACAACCATATTAAATAAAATCTACAGCTGAGTAATGTAAGACAAAAAGCTGTGGCTTTTCCCCAAATAGGTGTTTTTTCATAATATGCAACTATATAGTAATCTAGACATAATTCCCATAATTGTCAGTGTGAGCTGATTATAAATAGTCGTAATTTGTTGCTAGTATACAGAAGCAGCCAGCTGTGGCTGCTTTTGCTAGTTAATGTATAACTTGACCCATTCCATAGACTGGATTTACAGAACCTAATGTGTTAATGAATGAATTGGCCCCAAGAACTAGATAATAGTTGTTGCACTAAGATGTTACCAAGAGGAGTGCAACAAGCACATATAGAAAAAGGAAAGTAGAAGGCATCAGAGCAACCTATGATAAATGCGAATACGAAAAGTTAGTTTGAATGGTAGAAAAGTATTCATGTCATGTAGACATCAAAACCAAGATATCTAATAAGAATTATGTTATTCATAATAACTAATTTACGATTTTATGAATATGTCTATACCCTTAGCCATGCTCCAAGTATTGTACTAGGTTTTATTGTTATGTGGTCTAATTTGCCAGTTGATTTAATTTTATTATAGATAATTGCATCATGCCTGCCTCCCTAGTCAAGGTCACTAATGCATGCCTGTGTCATGGCATATGGCTCAGAGACAAGCCAGTTTGAATTCTGGTGGTGGAAAATTTCCACTGCCAGGACATGGAGGGATGGTGGCATAAAGTTGACGATCACCGATATTCTGAATTAAAGTTCATACCTCTCTGCAGTGACTCATGAAGTGAAGGCATGTGACACTGTTGATGGTGCTCTGCCTGTCAGATTGTAACATTAAGCTCAGCTGCCTCCTTGACACTACTCAAGAGGAGTATGCTATATGAGATGGCACTAGGTTTCACCTTATTCGTTCCTTTCATCCATAATGACACAAACTCAGTACAGCACAGTAAATACACTCATCACAGTCATCTACTTGATACAGATACAGACTAACCAATTCTTAACGTTTAAGAGGAAGGCAACAGCAAACCACCTCCACTAGGACCTTGCCATGAGTAGAGATGCTAAATCCTTGCATCGTCTCCACATGCTCACATTTCCTGAGTGTGGGACTACTTTGGTATTTGATAGTTTGAGCTTACAGTCAGTGTCCATCTCTGTTTCTATGTTCGCAACAAAAACAAAAAAGGGCTCCATGTGCACTGTTATTATGTGTCTTTGATGTCATGTCTGTGTTTGTAGAGTAGTTCAAGATAAAATCTGCTGTCACTCTTTCAGGAAATTTCAAGCCTTATTAAAATATTTGAGCTTTTGGCCAAAAGGCTTCCTTCTAAAGTAGAAAGCACACACGTATTCACACAAGCACAACTCGCACACACGTGACCGTTGCCTCTGGTCGCTGAGGCCAGACTGAGGATTGGTAGCCCTAACTCAGTGGCCAGAGAGAGTAGTCACGTGTATCTGAGATGTGCTTGTGTGAATTTGTGTGTTTTCTACTTTAGAAGAAGGTCTTTTTGGCCAAAAGCTCAGCTGTGTAGGAGTATTGGTTGTACCAGTCTGCTACTCACCATATAGAGGACACACTGACGCCCAAACCTCCAGATGTCAGATACTCCGATTGGTACCAAACGTTGTATGTAAATAGGGTGTCAAACAAAACACTGAGTTCGTGCTGTGTGCTGTCGTCCAACGGAATTTGTGTAAATGGTAATTGAAAGTAACATCAAAACTACCAAGTACAGGAAAGGCATACCTATGAGTAATAGATTTGTAGAACTCATGTGGGTGAGTTGGTGGAGCTTGAGGACATCATGTCAAATGTCCCACATTCAAACTCCACTGATGTCAATTTGTTTTAACTGTTTATGCGTGAAACTGTCAAATGGTAGAACCTTATCCTGACATTTAAAGGACTTTTCGGAGTTTGTAGCTATGTTCTTTTGGCAGTCTGCTTTCACTTCATTAGTTGAAAGTAGTTAACCTGTAGAGCACATTTCTATAGATAGGTGTGGTGTTCTGTCAAGATATGTGACATAAGCAGCTAGTGTATTTGTAGTTTCACAGATCAAACTCGAACAATCGGAACAGCAGAATAGAGAAACAGTTCCATCACACATATGGAAATATTAATAGTCCCATATAATACTTTCATATATAAAATAGCAAAAAAAAATTGTCACCATTAGGGTATGAACCCATGACCCTTGGTAAGACATTCTAACGCTCTTCCAACTTCCACATGAAAACTATACATTTTAGTTAGTCACAGTTATACTTTTCCTGCAGTCTGTAATTCTGGTGTTACTTTTAATTAACATTTATGCCAATTCTGCTGGACAACAGCACGTAGTATGAACTGAATCTGAGTTTTGGTTGATACTATAGCAACATAAAATGTTTGGTACCAATCTGTGTGTCTGACATCGAGGTTTGGGTGTGAGTTGCACTCTATCCTTTTCATAATATTATAGTTCTGTAGTTGAAAGGAGACAAAGATGGAATGGAAGGACACCAAGAAATGTGTCATTTTCAGTCCAGAGGTGACAGAAGGGTGGAGTTATAAGTCAAGATAAACTAAGAGGCAGAGAAATGAGATGTGGAATTAATAGTGTATTTAAGAAAGATGTAAAAACATAAAGAGAGTATATAAATAAAAAAATCACAACAGAAAAAATATATTTCCTATGGAGAAAAATGTTACTGGGGAGGGGGCATGAATGGATAGTAGGCGTTTTATTAACAGTTAATAGAGGTTTAGTCCAGAAGGGTTGTGGGAAAAGAGACTATGTTAGAGAGGAAGTCCCAATCTCCACAATTAAGGGAAACTGCTGATGGGTGGGAGGATCCAAATGGCCCATGTGGTGTAACAGGCACTCATCTACTATTCTCTCATTTTATAGTGAAGTGTAGGTACTGACATGATAATAATTAAAATATGTGTGTTATAATACATTTGATTGTTTTAGACTTTTTTGAATGCTGTGTTTAAAATGTTGTTTTAATTTTGTGTGCTAAAATCTTATCTTGGAACTAGAATGTACTGGACAGTACCCATTCTTATGACTAAAAAATCAATAAAACTGTTACAGGATTTGTAAAGGACCTGATTGGCACATGGGTGTCTTTGTACAGTTCACTAAAGAAAATGGTTTGGCAAGAGAAGCGGGTCTCAGACCAGGAGATCAGATAATAGAATGCAATGGAGTGAAATTTGATGATATTTCTTTCAGTGAGGTAAACGTCTACAACATTCAAAATAAATCTATCATATAAATAATTAAGATTTTTTTTTTTTTTTTTTTTCCTTGTGTAATGTAATAGTGCTTCGCACATAATTCTGTGTTCCAGTAGTTGTATTTTGATACCTTTGTCACATTTTAGTATGATTACACAGACATACTTTCTGTGTAATACTATCTCAACACAGTAGAAACAAGACTGCTTCTAATAGAATAACGAACCTTTTATCATCACGAAGTAGTGCATGACAGATTTTTTTAACTTGAACATTGTGTTTAATCTGTTAAAAGCAGTTGTTACAGATTTGTTCTTTCAGCCCAGTAAAATATGTTATCCATGAAGTCTGACAGAAACAAAATTAAGCTGATGGTGCAAATTTGTGTATTTAACAAATATGGATGTTTAGGAGCAGTCACCTCTAAGTGTGATCCATTTGAGTTCATACACATCTAAATTTGTGTAATCAGTTGCCTATAACATTTCTACACATTATTTCCTGTGATGCTGTAAAGGAGTTTAAACATCTTTGTCTTTTGATGGAGTGCAGGAACATGTTTGTAGTAAAGTGCTCTTCCAGTGCACTGAGTTGGTCCATTTTTATGAAGAACTAAGTTCAGTACAGAAAATATGTTGTGTACCAACAACCCACAACAGACACTTCTTTAGCAATGTGATTAATCTCATTCTTTTGTGGCAAGGTAGTATTAGACAGTGGTGCTTATTTTTTAAATACTGGAGATAGTTTTTTTTTAGGATTTTATGAAAATGCAGGTGCTTAGGTTATCAGGTATGTGTGGATGATTGAAATATTACAGAAAAATAATACAACCAGAAATCGATAGGTGTTTGAAACTAATTAAAATCTGCAAACTGCCACTCATTAAATCTGAATCATCACATCACCTGGTCTTAAGTCACTTGGTGCATTATTGTTCCACTCAGTGTTTACATACTTGCTTCCACTATCTTCCCTTTTTCACTGTCATTTTTCTCTCTCTTCCTACTTTTTCTCTCCAGAGCTTCATTTTAGTGGTATCTGTTTAATTTTTTCTGTCATTTTCATTCCTTTCATCTCACCAATGTTGACTTTGGGATTGTTACATATTATTTCTCTTCTTTATTCAGTACTCTTGATTCACTTTATTTGCTTATCATTCCTTTTACCCTTGTCTGTGACATCTCAGCATTACCTTTCATCTGTATATCTTGATGTATTCTCAGCTAATGGGATGTTAATCAATATTGTTTATCTGATGCTTCTATCATTGTGTGATCTCTATTCACTTATTATTGATTCTGCTTCAGTGTAAAATAACTGGAAAGTAAAGTTATACTTCATACATAGGAAAGTTGTTTTTTGGAAAAATTAGTGCTGCCCAGTTGTACTATCCCACTAATATTCATCAGCTTAAGTGGATTTGACATTTACGTTACTATAATGGTACATACCAGAGAGATCTTTCTGTCTTCTGTAAGAATTTTTAGATTTCTCTTTCAGGAGGCAGGTTAGTGAATGTGACTACTAGCAGACAGTTTGTCATTTTCGAAATGACCTCGCAGATGTTGAGTATGGGATACATAGGGTAAAAAAAAAAAAGCAGATTGCAGGTATGGAAGTGATATGTTGTCACCATAGGCTTGATCACATATTAGCTTCATTGTAGCCTTTGATACAAGGTGTAAAGCTCACAGTGAATAACTTTTCTGTTTATGTCACAGAAAACAGCATAAAATCCAGCAAAGGAACTTTTGTAAGCAGTACATGTGTTCTGATTTTTTTGGTAAGCAACAGTAAAATTTTACAGTAGTGCTGAGGCTTTAACTCTTGTTTACAACTTATCCTTTGAGTTAAATAGAGATTTCTCTTCCTGGAGCAGGGTACATTAATACTACATATTTTCTGCCCCATTTGTTTCTTTTGCATAAGTATACTATTATTTGTATTAGACGAAAACTGGACTGAGAGTATGAAGAAGGAAGAGTTAAAATTTTTACCAACAATGGTTGCTTTAGAAATCTCTTCCCAATGATAGTCTCATATGTGTTTCATAAAATTACATAACTGTCTTATTGGTTAGCATTAATTTTCCATTTTAGTATGAACT
Source organism: Schistocerca piceifrons (assembly GCF_021461385.2). Lineage (NCBI taxonomy): Eukaryota > Metazoa > Arthropoda > Insecta > Orthoptera > Acrididae > Schistocerca > Schistocerca piceifrons. Next base: position 278,826,071 of record NC_060140.1, on the reverse strand, counting down.
CATCTGCTTGACATATTTTATTGTCATTTTTACCTTGACCAAAGTAACTGTAGTTGACGATGTAGAATGAATGTAATTCACAGAGGAAGCAGCATAATGGGCCACAAACTTCACTGCCCTAAATGAAAATTTCTCACCACTGTTCCAGTATTGCAGCTTTAATATCATTTTCTTAGGTACTAGTTTATGATGAGAAGTACTTCAATACATTTGTACTTATAGTTCACAACACAGGCTCAGTATCACTGACAGTCCACTTAGCAAATCTTTCCATCCACTGTCCAAATTCTGCAGTGTCAAATTATTTCATGAGATATTAGACTATGACCAGAAGCATGCTGATATGTTCACCCTTCACTTCCAGACCAGTCTACGGTATATAGTTACTGCTACACATACGCTGTTCCCTCACTTGCCAACCAACAACAATGTCTCTCTACCACCGTAAACATTTATTCTTTCACACAGAATGTTAACAAGATTATGAACTTATAATATATATTTAGTCATATATAAATGTTATTCCAAAAAAGAACAAAGCATATTGCAAACAAATTAAAGCAAGAAATGTTTTGTGTTTATAATCCTATGCCCCCCCCCCCCCTTCATGAACCTGCTGTAGGGAGGCCTGCATGCTATAAAGACTCCTTTCTTACTAGGCTAATTACTGTTTAGCTCTACAGGGCCTTTATACTGAAATGTTTCCCCACACCACCTAGTATTGTCTTTCTATGTGTGTGAGTAACTGTATGTTCACTGTTGTGGTAAATACATACAGCGTACACAGAGCGGTGTGTGAACTAATAGCGATTACACGCTTCCGCTGTTGTAGAAATCTGCTCCAGATGCTGCAGATACCATGTTGAGCTGAAAGTGGTAACCAAAGTACGGAGAAATATTCTTCGGGGCTCTGTTGCATAGCAATCAGATTGCTTTCAGTTCTGAGAAATGTCCAGTTACTATTGTGGAGTTGAATGATCCATGAAGTGACTTCTTTCCGAAGAAAACATCGAACTATTTTCACTAGAACTGAACGCTCCTGTCGGAACTGTTCTCAGCTGGTGTTTATTAGAAAATCGCAATAGCAGTATATCGCTGGGTGTATAATAAGACGTACCTTCTTGAAATGAACAATATTTTATTGTTCTATTAACTGATTTCTTCCATATGCACTTATATTTTACAATGTGAATCAAAAACTCGCAATGGCATCGATTTTTACATCACAAGAATGGCTCTCTTCCCCTAAAATTACTCTTAACAAGAACAAAAAAACTCTATATCCTAAGAATAATTATGTGAGCGCTGACCGCCACAGAGTAATAAACAATATCTTTGTTTCTCTCTCGCACTGTCACAGCAAGTTACGCTGCATGATACATCATAATGCCTCAGTGATGCAGATAGCTGTATCATAGGTGCAACCATGATGGATGGGTTCCTGTTGAGGGCCAGACAAATGTGTGGTTTCTGAAGGGGAACAGCAGCCTTTTTCAGTAGTTGCAGGAACAACTGTCTATATGATAGACTGATCTTGCCTTGTAACACCAACCAGAACAGCCTGGCTGTGTTGATACTGTAAACAGTTGACAGCAAGGGAAAAACTATAGCTGTAATTTTTCCCAAGGGCAGGCAGCTCTGCTCTATGGTTAAATGATGATGGCGTCTCTTTGGTGAAATATTCCGGATTGGAGCATGGAATGTTAGATCCCTTAATTGGGCAGGTAGGTTAGAAAATTTAAAAAGGGAAATAGATAGCTTGAGTTAAATGTAGTGAGAATTAGTGAAGTTTGGTGGCTGGAAGAACAGGACTTTTGGTCAGGTGAAAACAGGATTATAAATACAAAGTCACATAGGGGTAATGCAGGAGTGGTTTTGTAATGAATAAGAAAATAGGAATGCGAGTAAGCTACTATGAACTGTAATAGTGAATGCATTATCGTAGCCAAGATAGATATGAAGCCCGTACCTACCACAGTAGTAAAAGTTTGCGTACCAACTAGCTCTGCATATGATGAAGAGCCTGAAGAAATGTGTAATGAGGTAAAAGAAATTATTCAGATAGTTAAGGTGATGAAAATTTAATTGTGTTGGTTGACGTGCATTGGATCGTAGAAAAAGGAAGAGAAGGAAAAGTTGTAGGTGATTATGGACTGGGGGGAAGGAATCAAAGAGGAAGCTGCCTGGTAGTATTTTGCACAAAGCATAATTTAATCATCTCTAACACTTCATTTAAGAATCATGAAAGAATGTTGTATATGTGGAAGAAACCTCGAGACACCAGAAGGTTTCATATTGTTTATATAATAGTAAGACAGAGATTTCTGGACCAGATTTTAAATTGTGAGATATTGCATGAGATTGACAGGATGTGCAAAATGGCAAGAGGACAAGTGCAAGGATTTAGAAACGTATTTCTCTATGGGAAAAATAGATACTGCCCACAGAAAATTAAAGAGACTTTTGGAGACAAGAGAAGCATCTGTATGAATATCAAGGGCTCAGATGGAAAACTACCACTAAGAAAAGAAGGGAAAGCTGAAAGGTGAAAGGAGTATACAGAGATCTAAACAAGAAAGATTAACTTGAAGGCAGTAGTAAAGAAATGGAAGAGGAAATAGATGAAGATGAGATGCAAGGTATAATACTGTGAGAAGAATTTGAAGAGCACTAAAAGACCTACGAAGTAAAAAGGCCCCTGGAGCAGGCAACATTCCGTCAAAACTACTGATAGCCTTGGGAGAGCTGGCCATGAGAGAACCCTTCTATTGGGTGTGCAAGATGTGTAAGACAGGCGAAATACCCTCAGACTTCAAGAAGAATGTAATAACTCCAGTTATAAAGAAGGCAGTTGCTGACAGGTGTGAAAACTACCGAACAATCAGTTTAATAAGTCATGGTTGCAAATTTACTAACACACATTCTTTATAGAAGAGTGGAAAAACTGGAAAAGATATTCTTGGGGAAGGGCAGTTTGGATTTGGAAGAAATCTGGGAACATGCAGGGCAGTACTGACTCCATCACTTTTCTTAGAAGATACGTTAAAGAAAGGCAAACCTGTGCTTATAGTGTTTGTAGACTTATATAAACCTGTTGACAACATTGAATGGAATATTCTCTTTGGAATTCTGAAGGTATCAGTGGTAAAGTACAGGGAACGAAAGGTTATTTACAAATTGTGTAGAAACCAGATAGTGGTTACTAGAGTCGAGGGGCATGAAAGCAAAGCAGTGGTTGAGAAGCGAGTGAGGTAGGCTTGTAGCCTATCCTTGGTGTTATTCACTCTGTGCACTGAGCAAGCAGTAAAGGAAACCAGAGAAAAATTTGGAGTGGGAATTGAAATTCAAGGAGAAGAAATAAAAGCCTTGACGTTTGCCGATGACATTGTAATTCTGTCAGATACAACAAAAGACTTGGAAGAGCAGTTGAATTGAATGAACAGTGTCTTGAAAGGAGGATCTAAGATGAACATAACAAAAGCAAAACAAGGATAATGAAATATAGTCAAATTAAATGAGGCAATGCTGAGGGCAGATCAGGTAAGAGACACTTAAAGTAGCAGATAGGTTTTACTATTTGTCCAGCAAAAAAGTAGAGAAGGAAGATATAAAATGTAGACTGGAATGCCAAGAAAAGCATTTCTGAAGAAGAGAAATTAGTTAACATTGAATATCTTTTTTTGTGTCAGGAAGTCTTTTCTAAAGGTATTTGTCTGGAATGTGGCCATTTATGAAAGAGAAACATGGATGATAAATGGGTTAGACAATGAGAGAATAGAAGCTTTTGAAATGTGGTGCTACAGAAGAATGCTGAAAGGTAGATGGGTAGATCATGAAACTAATTAGGAGGTACAGAGTAGAAGTGGAGAGACAAGAAATTTATGGCACTACTTGACTAGAAGAAGGGATCGATTGATAGGATACATTCTGAGACATCAAGGGATCACCAGTTTAGTTTGGAGGAAAGTGGGGGGGGGGGGGGGGGGGGTAAAAATTGTAGAGGGAGACCAAGAGATTCAGAAGGATGTAGATTGCAGTAGTTACTGGGAGATGAAGAGGCTTGCACAGGTTAGAGTAGCATGGAGACCTGCATCAAACTAGTCTTCGGACTGAAGACAGAATGACAAAAACAACAACATTGTTATTTCACAAGGTCAGCCGCTCATAGAAAGGACAGACTGATAAGAAAATGTTGATTGAAGAGGGAGTGGAATGAAAAGTGGAATTAATAATGTGGTTAAGAAATAGGAGGAAATGATAAAAACAACAATACCTTCTGTTTGACAACTGTCACCCATTCCCTTCAATGGGGCCTTGGTATGTACGGTAAATGTTTCTGCTCAAGCACCACATGTGATGACATCTATACCAATAAACTATCCCAGACTTTCTCTCTCACATAACTACATCACAGATGTAGTCTGCAAAAGAATCTCCTGGAGTCTTCTTCTTGGAACCTCCAACAAATATTGTGCCCCTTTGTTACGTAGTATTACTCATCCCAAAAATGTTTAAAACAGTACTACAAATACTGCGACATTTTTAAGTCAAGCCCTGATGCCCGATCTGTCAAACTGTGTGACATGCTCAGACCATTTCCTTCCCTTGCAACCATTTCTACTGTGATATCTGCCCCTTGCACCATCCAGACGACTACTACTTACTTCAGCTCCACCAACAGTAAATCCTATCACATCAAAGGCAGAGTAACTTGTGATAATACATGTGTTCACTGCATAGTTTTTTTATGTGGGATTGACCACCATTAAGCTGGATTAAAACATGAATGAGAATAGAATTTATTTAACCTTGTGGGCACCCAATAACCAATTACTTAGCATGCTCTACAGCTTAATCAGGAGACGAGTGGCTTTTATATCGCATGGACCTTTTGGATACTCCCACCCAGTATTAGTTTCCTCAAAGTCTGAGGTCTAAAACTTACTCTGCAACATATCCTTTCACTACTCTTCTCTCTTAGATTTATTCTCTGTTAATGACCCTGCCATGGTGTGTTCAATACTTAAGGGTTCATGCACTGAGAGAGCAGCAGTGTCACATCTTGATAGTTTCTTTAATATTCTGATTTGGGTCTTCCATTGTTATTTGTAATTTCTAACATGTATTTTTTGTTTTGTTCTTTCAATGGACAGTTGCTTTTTATCTTCTTTTGACATCCACTCATTTCTTCTGTATTTTTGTTGTCCTGTGACAGCTCACTGTGTTGTTAATTTTGTATGCTGGTAGCTGGAATGTATGATTATAGGGCTACATGAAAAGACTTAGCTGATGTTCAGTGTTTTTATGAAGGAAGGCAATGCTGCAGAAACAATGAAACAGTGTGTAAAACCAGAGGGATGAAAATAACCATTGCAACTCGTGAGAGACCCAGTTGACCTCTTTCTCCAGTAATTACTCATTTAATATGTGAGAGAGCTTCATTCACTGCAAAGATGAAATTGTTAACACATTTATTCTGCTTTCCCAAAATCCCATGCATGATTGCGGATATGTAGCTAAATTGTTGATATTATTTTCTCTCCACCCAGAAGTGTTTTCCTTATGTCTGTAGTTAATGTATTCTGCTTTGTTTCTGTACATAATTAAAATTCATAAAATACACACATTATGATAGTCCTATATAATTTTTACAGGCAGTGAGTATACTGAAAGGATCCAGGAATCTAGAGCTTCTTGTCCGCAAAGGAGCTGGTCTTGATTTATTTCCTGGAGAATCATCAGGATACAATAGTTCAGCAAGCAGTGTAGCAGGGGATCAGAGTCCAAACTGGGAAGAAACAAAACGATTATCAATTGTGAAAGAAGAATCTACTGAATTTGATGAAAGGTACTGAAAACCACTCTCTCTCTCTCTCTCTCTCTCTCTCTCTCTCTCTTTCTGTCCCTCTCTATCTGTCTTCTTGTATCTCATTGTTGCTAATATGCGAGTGAAGGAATATATGTGTTATAAACTGGATTCTAATTTGTGACTGATTGTGCTTTGCAATTGGCTTATGAAGTTTCATATTCTACCGTAATTATGACAGGAACTGTCATTTTTCAGTGTGGTGAACTATACATGAAAGAGGTAATTCTGCTTGCAGACTTCCCTCTTGTTTACCTGTAATTAATTGTAGGTTTGAGTGAACAGTGGAGAGACAGTTACTGCTTTTACTTATTTGATTGTGTCTACATTCTTCTGTTTGTCTCTCATTGTTGGAAGCAAGAGTTTACCGGGCATGCCACTTCAGAATGATTACAAGTAATAGCTTTGATAAACAAAGTACTATAGATGGAAGTAGTAATCAAGACATAGATTTTTACTTCCAGGCAAATGAGAGCTATTTTTGGGATGTTCCGGTAAGCTGATTACTAACAAAATTAAATCATTAATGTAGGAGAAGATAGATTGTTTAATGTAGGAAAAGATAGATTGCTACTTACCTTTGTGGTTAGAGTTGGCAGTCATGTGGGGATGAGGTGTCCTTGCTTGTGTAAAAGAATAGTGTGTGTTTCTCTTTTTATGACAAAGGCTATAGCCAAAAGCTTATGTGTAAGTGTCTTTTAGTTGTGCCAGTCTGAAACTTAATGTGTCATCTTTATGGTAAGTAGCAATCTATCTTTTTCTACATTAATAATATTCCTATGTGGAGTTTCCGTTGTTTAAAACAGAATCATTCAATTTCGTTGATGAAAATAAATCTCTCATATACATTATGGCATGTAAGTCCTAATAATTTTTTTTTGCATCATGACATTTTCTTGGCATAGTAATGGGTCGTACAAGACTCATAGATTATGAGATATATTCTTATTATATGAAACCTAAAGGCACCATTAAATTCTTACAATGAAGACTTGTTTTTCTGTATTTTTCAGGTTTTTAGTATTTTTGCAACATATCATTCCTCATTAATTTCAGTTGTTTCAAATTGCTTATGATAGCTTCAAACTTTACACGAAATTTGTTCTTGACAATATGTAACACATGATGTCAAACTTACTGTTTTATGTATTGAATGATTTTGTAGTTACATTGTGCATCTGTAACAAAATTATGTTTTACACAGAAGAATAATAAAACTTATAACTTCTTGGCAGATTAAAACTATGTGCCGGACCAGAACTTGTACCTCTTACTTTCCCCTTTGGGGGCAAGTGCTGTCCGACTGAGCTACCAAGCATGACTCATGACACACCCTCACAACTTTACTTCTGCCAGTGATGAGGCAATTTGAGTCACATGCGTGGTTAGATCAATTGTCATAGCACTTGCCCGTAAAAAGTAAAATCCCCAGGTTAGAGTGCTGATCCAGCACACACTGTTAATTTTGTTTCATATCAATGACACTCTGCTGCAGAGTGAAATTTTTTCTGGAAATAACAAAACTTGATAAAAATTTGTGAAAATACATAATAATAAAATATGTTCCACTATTCATTTATTTTTTAATCACAATTTCCTTTAGTACTTGTGGTCCACAGCTGGTTAATCGATAGAGTCTCTGGACTGTCACCTACACTAGGCTCCCACTGCTATTGCAGCTTCATTAGATCATCCTATTTTCTCTGTCACTTCTTTAGTTGAGCTCTGCCTTCCCTCAAAATTTTTCATTTTTACTACTCTACAATCTCTTATTTCCAGGGATGTCAGTTTGATTTCTGTTGCTGGTAAGTTTTTTCCAGAATCATAATTCATTATTAATTTTTTTGTTTGTGTTTCAAAAGAAATTTATTACACTTTAATTTACACATACATACAGCAGGCACACATACCAAACAAGCTGAGAACTTTGAATAGCTAGGCTTCCACCAGTGGAGAGTAATCAAGTACATTGTTGGCATAAGGAAAAGATATATTGGTCCAGGAGAGAAACCTTACAAGTTTCTGGGTAGTGCAACAATACTGTATGCAGCCATATAGTCACATAGGTACAGAGCAACTTTGTGCATGGTTCTGTTCATGGAATCAGCTCAAATCATGTATCACTGTAGGCAAAGCCATGAATGAGCCATTGTTTGTAGGATGTTTAGCTCTATGTGTATCGACACTTACTGTTTGGTTAGACACAGGTTTCCCCACCCCTAAGTTGGTGCATGCAACTGCATCTACCTCTACATACAAATACATACTCCAGAAGCCACCGTATGGTTTATGGTGGAGTGTACCATGCACCATTACTAGGCATTTCCTAAATTCCACTCACAAATGCAGCAAGGTAAAAACAACTATGTGTATGCCTCCGTACAAGTCCTGATTCATTTATGTTGTCTTTGCAGTTCTACATGAAATGTGTGTGGGTGGCAGTAGAATTGTTTTTTAGCCAGCTGTAAATGCCTGTTCTCTGAATTTTCTCGCTAGTGTTTCATGAAAAGAACATTGTCTTCCCTCCAGGGATTCCAGTTTGAGTTCACGAGACATATCTGTAACACTCATGGGTTGATCAGACCTACCAGTAACAAATCTAGCAGCACAATCCTGAATCGCTTCAATGTCTTCCTTTAATCTGACCTGTTGAAGGTCCCAAATACTGGAGCAGTACTGAAGAATGGGTCACACGTGTGTGGTCTCCTTTGTCAGTGAGGTAAACCTGTCTGAAACACTCTCAATAAACCAAATGTGACTGTTTCCCTTTCCTACTATTCTCCTTACATACTTGTTCCATTTCATATTGCTTTGCAATGTTAGACCTAGATATTTAATCAATGTAACTGTGTCAAGCAGCTAAACTTTATCAAAAATTACAGGACTGCTTTTCTTACTCATCTGCATTGACATACATTTTTCTACATTTAGAGCAAGTAGCCATTCAACATGCCATATAGAAATTCTGTCAGTCTTACGTATATAGAGAACAGTAATGGTCCTATTGTATTTCCCTGGGGCACTGCTGATGATATCCTTGTCTCTGATGAAAATTTGCTGTCAAGGACAGTGTACCGGGATCCATTACTTAAGAAGTCTTACAGCCACTAACATGTTGAGAACCTATTCCACATGCTCAGACTAACAGTCTCAATGGGGTGTGATGTTGGATGCTTTCCAGAAACCTAAGAATATGGAACATGCTTGTTGCCCTTCATCCATGTTTGCTGGGAATAATGTGAGAAAAGGGTAAGCTGAGTTGTGCATGAGGGACACTTTCTAAATCCACACTGATTTGTGGACAGAAGCAATTTTGTCTCAAGAAAAGTTATTGTACTCAACTTAGAATATATTAAATATTCTGCAGGTCCATTTTTACACTTCTTTTACACAGGAGTCAAGGAGTCACCTGCACTTTATCCAGTCACCTGGGACTTTTTCTCTGGGCAAGATATTTGTGACAAATCCAAATTAAATAGGGGCCTGTGCTGGAAAGTACTCTCTGTAAAAGTCTGCTGTATATCTGAGTGGTCAACATAGCTAACTGTCACATGGAAGACCCTGGTTTGATTCCTGATACTGCCAGGGAGTTTTCCTTGGTGGTAGGACTATAACGGGGTGCACTCAGCCTCGTGATGCCAACTGAGGAGCTGCTTGACCAAGTGATAGTAGCTCCAGGTCATGAAAAGTGTCAGTAGCAGGGAAAGCGGTGTGCTGAATCCATTTCTCTCCATACCACATCCAGTGATGCTACTGGCAGAGGATGATGGCAGTCGGTCAGTAACAATGGGCCTGCCAGGGCATGTGGATGGAGTTCATGCTTACTCTCCGTAAAACCAAATTGGAGTTCAGTTCGAATCTGGCAACTTACTTGTTTCAACTCTTTCAGTTGCTTCTTAACACCAGGGGTGCCCATTTCTATATCATTCATATAGGAGTCTGTGCACCATTCAAATGATGGTATTTCTGTATGATCCTCTTGTGTGAATGATTTCTTGAATGTGAAATTTAAAACTTTAGCTTTCACTTTATTGTCTTCTATTGCCTACAGTGTACTTCTTGTGAAATTTAAAACTTTAGCTTTCATTTTATTGTCTTCTATTGCCTACAACATACTGCTTGATGTATGACTGTGTCTTGTTAAATATTTCGGAGGTTCTGAGAATAATTTGACTCTCTACCTGCTTCATGCTTTTTGTAGATGCATGAATTTCTACAAACTTTTTCCTATCAACATTTCCACGAGCTTTTTTTTCCCCCACCTATGAGTACAACAATCTTTATTTCATCAGCATTTTCTTAATTTTGTTATTAAATCACAATGGGTCTTTTCCTTCCCACTTACTCGGAATGTCCTTCTCCAGGGCCCAATTTACAAGCAGTTTAAACTTTGTCTGTAATTCCTCTATGTCCATCATATTGGAACTAAATGTAGGATGCTAAAAACTGCTTATCTGCCCTTTTTGGCATAAATACTCTCTTCTAACCTTCTTGATGGATTTATTAACTTCAGTAAACATTGTCACTATGATGAAACCATGATCACAAATCCTGTCTCTATACTGTCACTGCCCATAAGGTCAAATCTGTTTGTTGCTGCAATGTCTAAAATATTTCCATTGCATATGGTGTGTTGAGAAAATGTGTTCAGAACTGCTTCACAAGACTGTCTGTCTGTACCACATGCAATGAATCCATAAACATCCCAGTTTATATTTGCTAGGTTTAAGTCACCTCCAACTAATAATGCATGACTGACGTATTCCTGCATTATTGGACAAAGAATTTTTTTGAGTGGTTGTACAGCTGTTATGGTGGAATCTATTGGCCAGTAAAAATATCCAATGTTTAATTTTATTTCACTTAGATCAGCTACTTTTGTCCAGATAACGTCACAGTTCGACTTGAGTTCAATCTCAATAGAGACAGTATTTTTTTTTTATCCAGTGAACACTCCCCCACTTATGGTGTATAACCCGTCTTTCTGATGTAGGAAATTCTTAGAATTATTTGAGCATGACATCTTTCCTGAAGGGCTGTAAATTTAGTAACTTTGTTATGAATGCTTCAAAAATGTACTGTTAGCATTTTGACAGACAAAGTGCATTTACTGTGTGTACAATTTGATTGTGATCACTGATCCCTGCATATCAACTGGTGAGCATTCACCAACTGGTGAGCATTCATCAGGGGACCTCAAGCTATCGCCTAGCATTAAAAATAATAAAATAAAATAAAAAGTTAATTGCATAAGTACTTGGCGGCCTGAGTAGCTGCTTCTTGTCTGAAGTGCTCTCCTGACCTATCAGTGAGAATCCCACAGGTCTCTGCCACATAACACAGACCCAGACATCAGCAGCCAAGACCATCAATGAATCAATGCAGCCTTTGACTGATACCCTTCACTTGTCTCCAAACCAAAAGACCCCAATCAGTTCTGGGTATGATACTGCAAATCATGAGTAAGGACTTTACCCCTTTTCCCAATTGTCTGTACAAACTGAGGATGGAAATAGAACCCAAGCAACAGGTATCATTAGTGCTAACATGAGCCACAGCCTGCAGACAACTTTCGATAGACACATGCAGGGCCTACTCCAAATCTAGGATGAGGCCCTGTGGTAGACATATCAAGCATACATTGGATTTATTTCCAGCCCTGGAAACTATTTTCCTGATGGCCTACATAACACAACTAACATTGGAACTCCCGATGACTAGTAAACCTCTTGCCATGTGTTCCTGTGTGAATCTTGCTGAAGGAGTGGCCAACTGTCCACTCACAGCATGAACAGGTGAAGCCACACAGCCAGTCCCCACATAGACTTTCTGCCTCAATCAACATGAATGCACTACAACCCACTGCTTACTCTGCAGTGAAGGTGAATACCCCATGTTGGGTATGCTGTAAGGCACCTTGGTAGCAGAGCCTGTGGTTATGACAAGTAACACCTGTGGTGGTGGCCTATGTGATGTGCCAGATTCTCCACACCCCCAGGGCAATAGGCTGCAGACAGCTGATTGTGGCCGACACTGTCCTGAGCTGTTTGTGAATTGTGGCCAGCTCCTCATTATACGGCACACAGAATGCACATGACCTATTCATCCTACTACAGCTAATTTGAGTATTAAACTGTAAAAACACACAAATAAATGTAATATTTAACTAGTTATTCTCTTGAAGTATCTGAAGTGACAGCTGGCACATGACTGTGGTGTCTCCAATGGTTGCTTTCTATTCTCCTGATGCATCACAAATGGCAGCTGGTGCCTAACTGATGTGGTTTGTTCAGTGCCTCAGCAGTTGGAAAGGTGCTGTTTGAGTCACCCCAGCACCAAGCAAGATGCATGCTGTGTTGTTCACATCTGGAGATAGGAGTGCAAATATAACACCTGTGGAGGCAGGGGTTGACGTGACATTCTCAGGTGGGAAGGGAATGATTGGTGCCAGTTCTGGAGCCAAACAATTCATGGATCCCTGTTTCGAAAGCTATCTGGTATATATAGTAACATATCGGCCACAAGTTGTAAGTTGCGATTTCTGCTGTTGGGTGGATTGATCTTCCTTGTCAAGTATGTAAAAAGGCTAGCTAATGGGTGGGGACCATCATTGACCACAAGTTGTATAAACATAACACTGAAGCTACGTGTGAACATCTGTTGTGCCAAGGGTCAAGGGTGTAGTCTGGATGAGATGCTCCATGGCCAGCAGCCTCAGACTCTGCCGCATCTCAAGCTTCCACTACCACGGACTGCCACCACTCAACACAATGCTTTTATGTCTTGTATCTATAAACATACATACTCAAGAATAGGGACAGCATTGTATTCATAGTGCTGTTTTCTCTGGTGATTAGTAGACAAAATAAAATTATCAGTAATTTGCAGTCTGTTTCTAAGCAGAACTTGGAAATGAAAAAATAAAGGTGGAACTTCTTCATATCATAAACATGCCCTTTGAAATACATGGATTGTGTCTTCTGGTCAGGCTATTGCAAGGTATTCTGATTACCAGTATTTGTTACTTAATTTAGCATTACCAGGTGCATATGTAGATCCACTTCTCTCAAGCTTGTACATTGTGGACATGCCAAAAACAGAATCAAGGAAGTTTGTTTATGATGATAACTGGATACTTGCAACAAGGTCTACCTCAATTGAACTGTCAGAAGAAATCCTAAAGGAGGATCTAGATGTAATGAGAAAGTACTTTTACAAATTGAGACTCCAACCAAATGCCACCAAAATGGAGGTTTTCTGCTTCCACATAAATAATAATCATCAGAAGAAAACTAACATACAGTTTGAAAACACTACACTGACTCATAATAAAACACCAAAATACCTTGGGGTAACCCTCGATAGAGGTCTATCTTACAGAGAGCATCTAACAAAAACAGCAAACACAGTGAAAACAAGAAACATCATCATTCAAAAGCTATTTGATACAGAATGGGGAGCATTGGTGTCCACCCTACATTCTTCTGCTCTGGGCCTTGTCTTCTCAGTCACTGACTATTGTGCCTCAGTTTGGCTACACAGCCCATATGCACAAAAGACAAATGCTCAACTAAATAATACCATGAGAAGTGTTGCTGGTGCCATTAAATTAGATGCAGGCAATAGTGGCAAACTTACTTAGATGTGCAGTCTTTTCACTGATTGGATATATTGATATTGATTTTCCTAGTGATCCTGTTGTTTCTGTAGCAGTGCTGCCAGCTTCTTGTATCAGTCTTCTTGCCATCAGGAATTTCAGCATCTGTGGTGTACATTTTTGATACAACTTTTCCTCATTGCCACTAATAGCATCTATTTCGAAAAGGGGTGTACTACACCACAGTTTACATTCACATACAGAAAAAAGTATAAAACAAGCTCAAAACTTTGAATGGTGAGGTCATCATCAATGCAGAATAATCAAGACGCAGATGTTAAATCAGTCTGAGAGAGCAAACCAATCCAGAGAATGAACAAGTTGTGTAGTCCCAAACAATAAGACAAAACTGCAGGCAGTTCTATAGGCATGGAGGTACCGAGCTAGTGGCTACTTGCAGCTGTGTTGATGAATGACTATGAGGTTGGTCCACATTATGCTTCGCTATGGGAGTGATTCTGAATGCGGTGCCATTTGTAAGACATTTAGCTCCATGTGTTTGGCAGGTTGTGTGACCTGCTATTGGGCTCGGCTACAAGAATTTCATGTTCTCCACTTCTAATTATTTATTTGTATCAATAGATTTAATATATTATCACCTCAGCACTACAACAACTGCTCTTCTTTTATTTACATTTCATTTCTCCTGTTAGCAAATAATGTATTTCCCATACTTGACATACATATTGAAGAATGCTAGGAGAGCAACTGAAATATTATGAAAAACAATAACATTACCTTAGCTACAAACTTGAAAATCCAGGGATTATATATTTTTTTAGAAAGCCTGAAAAATAATTACAGATTTTTTATTCTCATTAATATTTTACAGCACTTGTAATGTTGTCATTGTTGTTTTATTTTTATTTCTCTTTTATATTCTTCTATTTTATCTTTCTTTAATTAAGTGCTTTCTTGTGCAATTATTTGTTGATATATTCATGTGTTATTAACCAAGCACCCTGTTGTATCCATTCACTAAAGTAAAAATCACACAATATTTATGTAGCCTGTGTATTTGTTTATTACAGGTTCTGCCATTTACAGAACAGCCAGAGTGCAGGATTAAAAGCAAACAAAGACTGGAAACAAATTGAATATGAATGGGAACAGGCTGAAAAGGAAGAAGAAGAAATTAAGAAACATTCCCAAAGAATTCTCAACCGAGTAAATGAGTGCTCCATCACAGGTTCACGCACAGTGATACATCTTGGCGAGAATGGCATTACCACATGCATTGAGAAAATAGCTCAGAATGTAATTACAAATCTTTCATACATATTAACACAGACATGTAAATTTTGGATTCATAATTTTCATTTTGTTTATGATGGCTGCAAACAGAAGTACCTTCTCTATCTAATGCTTTCCAGCATAAATAGCAATTACAATTTGGCTGAAGAAGAACAGTCTGCATCCGACATGATTTACAAAAGCTCAGTGCACAGCTCTGTCAGTTGAAATTTGGAGCTGTTAATTGAAAGAAAAGCTCTGCACTTGAAAGCAAGAAGTCGCACAATGCTAATAACGTTAATAATCTTTAAATAAATTGTGCTTATGATAAATTTTTTTCCCCAGAGCAGGGAGTTCTACAGTGATATTTATTCTACTGATATGAACTCATACCATAATTCTGCAAACTATAAACTACCCTCAGAATTGCATATATCCACTTCAGTTAATAAAATCTTTTGCTGAAACCTGGGAGAAGATTCCCCTCTTAGTGCTGCTATATGTTATGGCGTTATTTTATTTTGATATATTACTAACTTCTCAAAAACTCATATCAGAATGATGCATGAAGCACAGAGACATGTAATGGGAGACAGTATTCACAGAAACTTCAGAGTTCTCACTCTTTTTCTAGCTAAAGTACACACATTCACACATGTGCACTCACACACACACACACACACACACACACACATTCACACACAAATGGAAGGGGTAGGTGGAGATGTAGAGGGAAAAAGAGGGTGGAGAGGTTTAGAAAAGAGTGGGATGGATGAAATGGGAGGGGGGGGGGGGGGAGGGGGGGAGGCGTAGAAAGAGAGAATGCCCACATGCAACCATTCTATCTCTCTTTCCTTCACCAACCCTCTCTCTCCACCTACGACCATCACTCTCCTCTCTCTCCCCACTCCTTTGACCCCCTTTCTCTCTCTCTCTCTCTCTCTCTCTCTCTCTCTCTCTCTCTCTCTCTCTCTCCCTCCCCTAGCCCCCCCCCCCCCCCTCCATACTGCTTACTACCCCTCTCCCTTTTGGATGACCATCCCACATGAATGTTCCGTATGATCCTTCCATCATCTCCATCATTTGTGGAGATCACCATTCTCCCTTTTCATCACACTGCACTGTTCTTTCAGAAAGAGAAAAAAAATACAAGAATATAAGGTTCTGGACAGATTGCCATACCAAAAGGCCAAGAAAAAGGAGCATCTACATCCTGCATACATCACAATGTTGTACGCTGCACTTATTATGGCAATGCCCTCTGTGCCAACAGTATTCTCCTCCATTACACATCCTACAGCAAGCCTTCAGGTCCGATCAACTGTGTCTTCTCCCATGATGGTTGGGGGTTCTTTCCTGCTGCTTCCCCCACACCCACTTTGGGAGCAACAACTCCTCACCCTTGGGGACACCAATCCCCATCCTCCAGGTGGAGACTTGTCACCCTTGTCTGGCTTCTCACGCCAGGAAGGGGTCCTTCAGGACATTCCCCTCTGAGGTTTTTGCTGGTCTGCAACAGGATACCAGCGAGTCACTGAAGGAGCCACAGTCCGCTTGTTGTAGGGCTTCACAATCTTCTTCAGTCCCAGAAACTAATTCAGGGAATCCCTCCTGGTTATCCAAACCCCCTAAAGAAAAGAAAGACAAAAAGAAGTGTCCCAAGATGAAGGAAATTCTGGTGACCCCCACATCATGGATTCCACATGTTGTCATTCTGTGGCCATGGAAATAATCACAGAGGTCCCTGAGGCTCCAGATCACACCACACAATGTGTCTCAGGTGACCCTGGGACATAACCTGTGTTCTTGGTCCCTTCGCATCCTCACAGCTTAGCGACAGCATGATTCGCCAGAGAAATTGTAGTTATTTTTTCCACCACCTGGCTGAGCTACAACGTCTCTTAAGGTCCTGCCCTGCTTTTTGTATTGCCCTTAGGAAACTTGGTTTCCAGCATTGCAGACTGCTGCCATTCATGGCTGCCGAGGATATTTTAAGGATTGTGCTGGTAATGATAGATTGTCGGGAGGAGTTTGCACATATGTTACAAATTCTGTATATAGCAAACTTGTGCCTCTTCATGCAGCTTTGGAGGCCATGTCTGCTCAGATAACAGAATTTCAGGATTTTACCACTTGTAAAGTTTATCTCCCTCTCGATGGTGTAAGTTCCTTAGAACATACTGTCTGTATTGGTTTCTCAACTCCACCTAATCTTCCTAATTGTGGGTGACTTCAGTGCCCATAGCCCTTTGTGGGGTGGAACCACAGTCACTGGCTGTGTTAAAGATATTGAAAATTTACTGGCAGATTTCAACGTCTGTCTCTTGAATGATGGTGCTGCCACTCACTTCATTATGGTACATGGAACTTAATTGGCCATTGATCTTCCTATCTGCAGTCCTGGTCTCCTCCCATCCATCCACTGGAGGGTCCACAATGACTTGTGTGGTAGTCACCACTTCCCAATATTCCTGTCTCCCCCTTGGCATCACTCTTGTGGGCGCCCATGTCAATGAGCTCTCCACAATGCTGAATGGGATGCTTTCACCTCCACTGTTGTTCTGAGCTTCCCTGCAAATGGAGGCACTGAAGCGTCTGTCCAGAATCCAACAGCAGCCATTGTATCAGCAGCCAACTTAGTGACCCCCTGTTCTTCGGGATGCCCCCCATAGAAATGGATGGAACTCAGAAAATGATGAGGCTGGACAGGTTTTAAAGTGCCATAAGTGGAATCCATTGATTGAGCATCTTGTTGCCTTTAAAAGCTCCATGCCCACATCCACCACTTAATAAAATGAAGGAAGAATGCTGGGAACAGTACATTTCAACCATTGGATCATGTACACCCCCTTTGCACGTTTGGGTCCTCTATGCATACCACATCCACAAAAAATACTCAAGCACCTCTCAGTGGATTGTCAATGTCATCTCCTTACCATCTGTAACTGTATCTGGAGCAAGGGAGAACTCCCATTTCAGTGGTGGGAGATCATCATCATCCCGGTATTGAAACCGGGTAAGCATACCCTAGAAATGGACAGCTATTGCCAAATTAGTCTCACTAATGTTCTCTGTAACCCAATTAGTCTCACTAATGTTCTCTGTAAGTTGCTCAGATGCATGGTGAGCCAGCAGCTGTGTTGCCTCCTTAAGTCTCAGAGCCTTTTGGGTCCATCTCAAGATGGTTTTCGCCATGGTTGTTCCACTGCTCATAATTTGGTTTGTCTGGAGTCTACCATCTGGACATCTTGTGACCATGGTTAATACCTTATTGCTTCTTTGACCTACAAATTCACATGGTGACATCTTATCTTTGCTACATTATATGAGTAGGGTCTCTGTGGCCCACTTCCAATTTTTTTCCAGAATTTCTTGTCACACCATACTTTCCATGTTCGAGTTGATGCTTCTTACAGTACCCCCCTCCCCCCTCCCTCCCTCCCCATATCCAAGAGAATGGTGTCCCGCAGGGCTCTATAATAAGTGTCCCTCTCTTATTTGTAGCCATCACTCATCTAGCAGCAGCTGTGGGGTCTTTAGTATCACTCTCCTTGTATGCCAACGATTTTTTGCTCTTCTGGTGTTGCTGAACCCCTACAGCAGGACACCATTGTAAAGGTGCAGTCATGGGCCCTCACCCACAGCTTTTAGTTTTCTACCATCAAGACTCTTGTAATGCACTTCTGTTTCCGTTGTTCTGTTCATCCACAACCAGAACTTTACCTCAATGAGCTATTACTCAGTGTCATGGAGACTTATTGCTTTTTTGGAACTGGTCTGTAATGCCCAGATGATGTGACTTCCACATCATCACCAAATTAAGCAAAGGTTCTGGCTACAACTTAATACACTTGGCTGCCTCAGGAACACCAGCTGGGATGCAGACCACACTACAGATGCATTCATAAACAACAAAGAACTTATGATTATCAAAGAAATTAATTGATAATATTAAATATACAAATTAATACTTTCACAATTGTAGAACACTAAAATAAATGTATGTCTGGAACATTGATTTATAATGAGTTACAATTTAACAAAATTTTATTGGGCAATCAGTCAGTATCAAAAAAGCAGTGTTACTGAAATTAGCTCATTCAGCAGGTGTTCTGGAACTTTTGGATATATATGAGGGGGGACCCAAAAGAAACCGGATTGTTGTCATAAAAATTTATTGATGAACCTTTTTACAAAATTACTTCAGTCACCTTCAAAATACTCTCCATTACATGCGATGCACTCTTCCCATGTTGGAAGCATGTTTGGAACTCTTCAAGTTTGATATTGTCCAGTGCCCTTTGCGAAGCTGTTTTTACCACCTCCACATCATCATGATGCTTCCCTATTAGCGTTTTTTTCCTTCGTGAAAATAGGAAAAAGTTGCACGGGGCTAGTCCCGCTGAATACAGAGCGTGGGGAACGACAGACCACCTCTGAGATGCCAAATAGTGGGTCACTCGTAAGGCCATGTGTGCTGGAGCATTGTCGTGATGCAGAAACCAGTCACCTGACTGCCAAAGTTCCGGGCATTTTCTCCTCAGCCAAGTAAAAGTGCTGGTTAACAGTCTGTCCAGGGGGTATGAATTTCCGATGCACAATTCCACGAACATCAAAAAAGACAATGATCATCGTCTTCACATTTGACCTCACTTGCCTTGCCTTTTTTTGGTCTGGGAGAGTTGGGAGTCCTCCACTGGCTTGATGCTTGCTTGGTTTCTGGGTCATACCCATAACACCAACTCTCATCCCCTGTAATGACTTTGTTCAAGAAGTTTGGATCACGTGCAATCTCTCTTTTCAAGTCCTGACACACATTCATGTGGATGGTTTTTTGCTCCTGTGTGAGAGGGCATGGAACAAATTTAGCAGCAACACGTCTCATGTGCAAATCCTCACTCAAAATCCGCTGGCACGAGCTCCAACTGATTCCTGTCTCTGCTGAAATTTGGTCGATCGTTTGGCGACGATCCCCATTGATCTTTTGGTGGACCTTTTCAATGTTCTCCTCATTTCACGATGTTGAAGGGTGTCCAGAACGAGTTTGGTCTTCAACACACATCTCACCACGTTTAAAGTGCCCAAGCCACTTGAAAACCTGTGTGCGGCTCATAGCGTCCTCCTGGAAAGCTTCCTGAAGCATTTGGTGTGTCTCTGTTGCAGTTTTTTTTAAGCAGGAAACAAAATTTCACACACACTTTTTGTTCCTTTAAAGTTGCCATAACGACTTCGCAAAGGTAACCCGCCAACAGTCAGAGAAACATAATACCACACTTGCACGTTCAGCTCTACACTGACGCCGTCTGCATAGCTGTTTCATGAAGGTCTCTACTAACACCATCTAGCATGAGAACCCTGCACTACGTCTATGAGTGACAGCGCCCTCGGAGTCCGGTTTCTTTTGGGTCCCCCCTCGTATACATTGTTGTACCTAACAGTGCTCCAATCTCACAGTTTAAGTAAGTAAAGCCTCACTATTGTTTCCAGAAAAGAAAATATATTGTTGTGCTAGAGAGAAAACAATATCTCAGTGACAGAAGACATTACCAAGCAAGAAATGCTAGTTGACACAAATGTACATAAGTTTGTGTACACTGTTGACCAAATTTTAAAAGAATAGGTGGTTCTTGTTGTATGAGTACCTCAATACTACTGCACCCTGAATCCAACCAAACTGATATACAGTTGCATAAAAGAAGTGACTGTTAAAGGCTAAGCAAAAGCATTTGTGTATTTTAAAACAGAGAAAAGGAACAATGTCAGTGCTAATTCTTCAATGCAGTGGAAACTTGAAAAGATTGTGACACAAATTGGGACTGACAGAGCAACATTTATTACTTATAACCATAACAATACTTTGTGTACTTTTCAAAGCTCAAAGGTTTTAATATGTAAAATAACATTCAGTGTGCAAACTAATAGTAGGCTACAGAGTGATGTGTATAAACAAATGGTATTGAGTGTCACATTTGAGGAAAAGTGTAGTTGCTGTCACCAGTAGTGTCATAGTGAAGAACTTGAAACTTTCAGCACAGGTCAGGAGCATGTACAGGAACTATCGCTCAAGTTTAAAAGAATAGTTGTTCATGCACTGGGTAGATATGTATCCAGTAGAACAGTTCATAATGGGATGAAACCTCCATGATATGCAGCCACTGCAAAGAAACTTCTAAAGAAACAGAAATTACTGTAAAATAGGTGTAAAACAAAGCACAGGGCTGTAGATAGATAGGCTGAATTAAACATGTTTGGCTGTCTTGAGAGCAATGCATGATGTATTCAATGACTACTATAGCAGAATATTGTCAAATGACATTTCACAACATCTAAAGAAGTTCTGGTCATGTATAAAAGCTGTTAGGGGCACCAAAGTTAGTGTCCAGTCCCTAGTGAATGAGACAGGAACTGAAATTGAGGGTAGCAGAACAAAAGCTGAAATGCTTAACTTTGTTTTCAAATGTTCCTTTACTAATGAAAACCAAGGAGAATTGCCCCAATTTAATCCTCATACAATGGAAAAGGTGTATGAAATAACTATTAGTGTCAGTGGTGTTAAGAAACACCCGAAATTGTAAAAACTGAACAAAGCTCCAGGCCCCAATGGTGTCCATGTCAGATTCTACACTGAATTTGTAACTGAGTTAGCCCCTCTTCTAACTATAGTCTATTGTAGATCCCTCGAGCAAAAAACCGTGCCCAGTTCTTCAAAAAATGCACAGGTCACACCTGTCCACGGAAGGGTTGTAGAAGTGATCCACAAAACTACAGTCCAATATCCTGGACATCAATTTGTTGTAGAATCTTAGAACATATTTTGAGCTCAAATGTCATGAGATATCTTGAACACAATGACCTTCTCAGTCCCATCCAGCATGGATTTCAAAAACACCAATCATGTGAAAACCAACTCACACTATTCTCACATGACGTACTGAAAGCTTTGGATCAAGGCAACCAGGTAGATGCAGTGTTTCTTGATTTTTGAAAAGGTTCTGACTCTGTACCGTGCTTATGCTTATTCTCTAAAGTATGATCATAAGGGGTATCAAGTGAAATTTGTGACTGAATTGGGGACTTTTCAGCAGGGAGGACACAGCATGTTATCTCGGATGGAGAGTCATCATTGATGTAGAAGTAACTTTTGGTGTGCCCCAGGGAAGTGTGTTGGAACTTTTGCTATTCATGTTGTATATTAATGACCTTGCAGACAATATTAGTAGTAAAAGCAAACATTTTGCAGATGGTGCAGTTAGCTATAATAAATTACTGTCTGAGAGAGCTGCATGACTATTCAGCCATATCTTGATAAGATTTCAGCGTGGTGCAGAGATTGACAGTTTGCTCTAAATGTTCATAAATGTAAAGTTTTGAACTGCAAAAAGTGAAAAAACATAGTATCCTATGACTATAATATCAATTAGTCTCTGTTGGAATTGGCCATCTCAAACAAATACCTGGGTGTAACACTTTTTAGGGATATGAAATGGAATGACCACATAGGTTCAGTCATAGCAGACTTTGGTTTATTGGAAAATACTGGGGAAATGTGATCAGTTTACAAAAGAGATTGCTTTCAAATCAGCTGTGCGACTGGTTCTAAAATGTTACTTAAGTACCAGGTAGGACTAACCGGGGATATTGAACCTATACAGAGAAGGGCAGCCTGAATGGTCACAGGTTTGTTTAATCTGGGGGAGAGTGTCACAGAGATACTGAAGTAACTGAACTGGCAGACTCTTGAAGACAGACATTAACTATCATGAGAAAGTCTATTAACAAAGTTCAAGAACCAGCTTTGAATGATTACTCTAGGAATATACTACAACCCCTACATATCACTTACATGCAGATTCTGAGGATAAGATTGGAATAATTACTGCACACACAGAGATGTTCAAACAATCATTCTTCTTGTACTTTCTAGGTGAATGTAACAGGAAGAAACAGTAATAACTGCTACAGTGGGACGTACCCTCTGACCTGCACCTTGTATGGTTTGCATAGTATAGATATATTCCAGTATCAAACATTTTAGTTGGATTACATGTGCAGGTTACTTCAACATTAGCCCCTATAATGAGAAATGAAGCTCCTTTTTTTTTTTTATGGAAAATTCATGAGATTCAGTGAGTGTTGGTTCTAGCAGAACCATCAACTGAATTTTTTTAACTGAGTTTATTCATTCCAATCAATGTTAATAATTATTGCAAATTACTGGAATGCAAATCTGTTTCTGTTTTGCTTTCTATAATAAATTGAACTTCACATAGTAACAATGATAAACAACATGATTGTGTCCCCCAGGATCTTTATTTTGGAGTTGATTTTATTTTTATTTGGCTCTGTGAATTAAGTTATTTACAAGAGTTGTATATGCAATTTAAAAAAAAATCAAGCAATGCAGTAATACTGCATGTTTTTTCTATATGTGAAATTTTACATACAGATACAAATTTGGTTATGTGCTGTGGACACTTGGTAGAATTTATATTGTCAACAATATTGGTACAAGGAAAGTAATATATGAACAATATTACACGAGATCCTTTAAATATGGATACTAATTTAATTAGTAGAGGTTGTTGTTATTATCTGAAATGTAAGTTTTGCTTAATAGTAAAGTTAATGTTAAGACTATTTCATAACACTTAAATGTGAGTCATTTTAAACATTTTTGGAAGGTGACTGTCAACATCCATTAAGTAATGTATTAAATGCGTATTTGAACCATCAGCTGTTTTTAATTTAAACCCAAATATCTACCGGTTCCAGTACTGAGCGCTGCTCTGTATGCATTTAGTATTCGTATGTTTGCTTTTAAAGTCATTTGTCATGTATTTACATTCATGGCATGCACTGCACATTATAAGTAATGAATAATGCAATGTGGTGGCTTAAAACATTGTAACACTCATCCGTGAAGATAGTCCAAGACTGAAACTGGTAGATATTTGGGCTTAAAATAAAAACAGCTGGTGGTTCAAACATGCATTTCATGCATTAATATCATTTTATTGAAACATGTGTAGTATTAAGTTTCATTCTTGTAAACTGTTTGAGTTAATAAATCTTCAGGTTGGTGCAGGCAAGAAATGCATATAGCAAGGATTTAGCATTCCTTATATAGAAATGTTTGTATGGTTTGAAGTGTGTGTTGTGCAAAGCTCAGGTGTTTCAAATGCAACACAACATTAAATCAAGTAATTATTTGGACATTCACCATTGTTTCTCCATCCAGCAAAACATTTTTCAGTAGAGTTGCTGCAACAGAGTTTTTTTTATTACAATAGTAATACCAGTGCCTTGATTTATTATTTTACAAATGTTGTTGTTGCCACTTTATACAAGATATTGTCCTCAGACTATCGAGTTCTCTTGATTTCATGATGTAAAATTCACTGTTATACTAAGACGAACAGCCAGAACATTTCATTGTCTAGAGGTTATAACTTGAAGTCTTTGCCTACTGCAGGGAACTGAGCTTACAGCAAAGAGATGTGCTGGGAGAGAATTGCAGCAGCAGCATCAGGATGTAACAACAGTCATTGTTGAAGTCCATCAAAGTGAAACACCTGATGAAGATACAGAGCAAGTGCCCATATGCCCACCACCACCTGCCCCACCAGTAGCACCACTGTTGCTAAGTGACACGGTAAGCTTTTCTTACGAAGCTATGTCTCTTGACAGTTATTTATGTGAAAGACCATGTTTTGTATTGAGCTGTGGGAATTAAAAAGTCACTTCATAAGCCTTAGAATAGATTTTTAATCAAACACTTGAAGCAAAATGGATAAGTGTACAAATGTTCAGGATTGCCAGGAATAGGAATCATGGTGAGAACTGTCAGTGTTATTGGCATCTAGGATGTTGGAATACAATCTTCATGATGAATTATGCTGGCCTTTCTTGGAAATGCAGTGATTGTCACCAACACCATATAATACTGAAAGAAGAGTAGCTACTTGTGAAACTTTGAGCTGATTTGGGAACAGCACAAGAACAGATAGCACAGTTGCAGTTTGCAGTAGTAATATTAGAGCTAAATTAGAGGACAGGATTACAATCAAGCCTTGAAATTAGTGAAAAGGTTTAGGAGATGTTGCAAGTCTGATACATTCAGTCAAGCTATCTTCAATAGTTTCAGTACTTTGAAGGCCAGCAACAAAAGCATATGAACAACCCATCAATTTCAGATATTATTCAACAGTAAAGGCCATTAGACGCAAGCTAAGGCTAGACAGAAAGGTGTCCAGAATACCAAGAAGGCCTTATTGTTGGGTAGTAGTCATGGGAGGGAACTGTTAGGACTGATGCAGAGTAATTTGGGAGAAGGTTATCAGATAACTAGCATTTTGGAGTCAAGTACAGAGCTCAGGATGTAGAAAACGAAAACATACTAACTGGTGGTGCAAACACCAGTGTGGACTGTAACTTCAGTTATACAATTGAGGATGACATCATACATGATATTGAGAATACTTCTCTCACTAATGTGAAGATCTTGTCAATCTGTGAGTGGTATGATAAGTCCTGAATGAACAGTTGTGAAACATTTTAATTCAGACCTTCAAAAATAGCTCTGGAGTGATGGTGTGACTGATGCAAGACTGTTGTATCACACACAGCATAGATTGCATCTAAATGCTTGTGATAAGAGGTTATTAAGGGGCTAACTATCAAGTGTGTCCAGTCTGACCAATGCAGTATCCATCCCATTTAAGTGCTTTCCAATTATTTTTCCTAGGCATTTTTAAGGGAAATTAGCCCACAAAATATAACTGCAGAGCAAATATAGTTATTCCAAACAGCTATTAGCACAGTGCCATACTGCAGCAAGGACAGTGTCACGTATATTAAAGAACACTTGTTCAGTACCTTCCTTCAAAATCTCAGAACCCTCATCAGTAAGAAGGATGCTCCCTAATATCCATAGAAAAGTGAAAGGCAGTTGTGTTGTGGTTTTTGGAAAATTATATGCAAATCAGTGCAATTGACAGGGTGTATACACCCCAGGAAACCTGGGCGAAACCCGGTAATCTTTTCATCTGGGATAAAACTGGGAAAAACCCTAGAATTTTTTAAAATTCTGGGAATTTTTCGTAGTTTTAGTTTCAAATTAAATTTTTGTAGTTTCAAATCATAAGAACTGATACTCCAATAAAGAATTTTACTTTAGCCCACTACTTCAGAACAGTTTTGATGAACATGGTGTCATAATTGTTCACATTTTCTAACAGGCCACTGGAAAATTTTATGAATAGTGGTTTGAAAAACATTACTTTCAAGGTAAATTTCCTTTTACACAAGATGAATTGTGTTACCCTTCTGAATGCGTGATGAATTTCTTAAATACAGAGCATTTGACTCTCATTCAAAGCGTAACACTTTGAAGACCAGCCACTTAGAAAAATTTAGGGCCCAGAAGGCCAGACATTTAGATCATCATTTAAAATTTTATTGGCATATTTGCGTTTGATGTACCTTAAAGGGTAACACAACCAAAAAAGACCAATATTGTATGTGAAAGCTTTTCTTTTCTTGTAACCATACTATATGTGCATTAATTCAAACTATGAACTTTTCCTGTTTGCGTGTTTGCACTACTTAACAGCAATGTTAGTATTGGCTGACTGCATCACTTGTCCAATGCTCTGAGTATCTGCTGTTATTTGCTGGTGAGGTAACATGACGTGAGCTATGATTGGCTGACAAAAGCATATCGCAAACTCGATTTCACTGCTTCGGAAACTAACATGCTGTGTTTGGTGGAATTTGTATTTATACTTTTGTAACATGAAAATATACAGCATTAATGTTGCTGGCTATCAAAGATCTTTCCAAAATGCATTTTTTTTTTTTTTTGCTGGGTTTTGATTCCTAAAGTGCCGAGAAGTTCTACGCTGATGTATAAAACATTTACCATTCAAAGGACTGGTAAGTTTTATAGTTCTGAGGTCAAGTACACTGTCACTTAACACAGAGAAAGTGTATTTTCAGCCAGAAAAATGTGTATTTTCACCAAAAAAAGTGTATTTTTAACTGGGAAATATGGAATTTTTTTCCCTGTCTGCATATATCCCCTGAATTGAACAAGTCCCTGTCCCTTACGGTTACTTGTTACTGTACTGAACAGTTTTTTGAATGCTGTGCCATAATTCTGGCGTAGAAAACATGCCAGCTAGTGCTACTGATAATTTACATGCCTCCATTAGTTTCCCCTTAACTGAAAACTTGTTGATGAAAGTTTCTCGGGTCTCCAGCTGGGTGATAGCGTTGATATCTCGCAACGTTTCGGGAAGTGTCATACTACCCATCTTCTGGCGAAGTGTCGAGATTCGTGGACAGCGGGCTATTTATATGCGTGGTCGCCCCCCTCCGCTGGAGCTGATGGCTGCAGTGGACCAGCGGCATGCACACGGTGGTGCGGATGGCAGTCGCCTCCAGCGACTGTGCTCGGTTCCCGGTGTAAGCCTTCTGTCTGTGTCCGCAGCGGAGGACGTTGACGGGCGTGCTCCCGACGGATTGCCACTATCGCAGGGTTCCATGCTGCACTGAGTTGGTATCCCTCATCTCTGTTGACCAGATTGTCGCGAATCCTTATTTCTGTGGATTCTTTGATAACACTTTCCCAGAAGTCAGATGCTCGGCGCAGTACCTTCGTGTTTTCGAAGTTGAAGGTGTGTTCTTCATTTACGCTGTGTTCTGTTATGGCTGATTTTTCTGTGTGACCTGGTCGCACACATCTGATACGTTCTTCGCAGCATTTAGATATGCAGCACTGTGTTTGCCCAATGTATTGTTTTTCACATTTGCATGGTATGCTGTACACTCCTGGTGTGTTAAGGTTCAGCGCATCTTTGGCAGAACCTAGGAGCTCCCCCGTCTTCGGTGGTGGTCGGAGAATGGTTTTGATATTGCATTTGCCCAGAAGTCGTGCAATTTTGGCCGAGAGCGGACCCACGTACGGAAGGAATGCCAGTCGTTTGTCTTCTTCTTCTTCTTCATCATCATCTTCTTCTGGGGTTCTCACTGCTTCCTTCTTCCTTTTAAGCGCCCTGTTGATCTGCGTTTCACTGTAGCCATTTTGGCTCAGCTCAGATGGTAGGCTCTCTTTGTCACAGACGGTGTGCGCCCTATGTACCAGGGTGGTCAGTAGTGTTTGTCTTTGTGCTGGATGGCGGCAGCTTGTTGCATGAAGGTATAGGTCTGTGTGTGTCTTCTTCCTATGTACTGCATGGCCTAGTGAACCATCTGCCTCCCTCTTAATTAAAATATCAAGGAAGGGGAGGCATCCATTTTCGTCCATTTCCATTGTAAATTTGATGTTTGGATGGATGCTGTTCAGGTGTTCAAGAAACTCATATAGTGCCTGTTTGCCATGTCCCCACACAACCAAAGTGTCGTCGACATAGCAGAAGAAGTGCATCGGTTTCTGTCTGGCAGTTTGAAGGGCCACCTCCTCAAAATGTTCCATATACAGGTTTGCAATCGCAGGAGCCAATGGGTGCCCATGGCCACACCGTCGATCTGCTTGAAGAATTCATCATTGCACTGAAAGTAGGTGGTTGTTAGTGCGTGTTCGAAGAGGCTGACTGTTTTTGGTCCAAAGTGCTGGGCTAAAAGTGCCAAGGAGTAGTTGAAGGGGCACTTTCGTGAAGAGCGACATCACATCGAAGCAAGTCCCTGAGTATTTTTATGAATTCGGCTGAGTTTCTCACATGGTGGCTGCAGTGTCCCACAAGGGCTCTGAGCAGTGTCGCTAGGTATTTAGCAAGTTTGTAACTGTGAGAATTGATGGAGTCCACAGTTGGTCTCAGAGGTATCCCTTCCTTATGGATCTTGGGGAGTCCATAGAGGTGTGGTATCGCTGGCGCTCTGGGGCACAGCCGCTTCTTCATTAGCTCAGGTAGGTCAGATTTCTTCAGCAGAGCTATCGTCTTTCTACTCATCGTCGGGGCTGAAGCCTCTTGTAGGCCTCGTCTTGTAGCAGAAGGTTTATTTTCTGCCGGTACTCGGCAGTACTTAATAGCACTGTAGGGTTCCCTTTGTCCGCTGGTAGGATTGTTATATCAGGGTCATCTCTTAGGCACGGGAGAGCTGCTCATTCTTCTGCAGATATGTTATTTTTAGGTAATCGAGATCTGTTAATTATTCTGCAAGTTTCCCGTCTGACTTCCTCTGCTTCTTCCTTTGGAAGCCCTCGTATTGCTTCTTCCACGCCGCTGATAATGTCTTGTTTCGGGGTCGTTCTGGGGACGGGGGGCAAAATTCAGTCCTTTTATTGAGGACTGCTATTGTGGCAGTGTCCAGTTCTTTTGCAGTCAAATTGACCGCGGCTCTGGTGACATTCATCTCCTTTTTTGTCGTCTGAGTCCCGGCTAGTCTGCCGAATTTGCCGATTTGTTTAGATGTAGAGCCCCATTTTTGTTTCTCACTGTTGGAGTACGTGCTGCAGTCGGCCCATTCCCACAGATATGCTGGTAATGTCGTTGCCAGTTGTAGGTGGCATGTGAGGAGGGTGCGTGCATTCCTATCAAGTCCTTTCCAAGTGAAATGAATGTGCTCCCTTACTAAGGCCATGCCTGCTCGTCGTAATGTCCGGTCGGTCTTCTTAGATTTTACTGGATGTCGAATCACCGCAAACCTTGGCAAGATGTTCCCATCTTGACAGCGTTGTAGGAAAGCCAGTGTGCTGACAAGTTTTGCTTTCCTGGTGCGTTCTTTCTGCAGCTGTTTTAAGCTGCAGACTATTACCTCCCCGTAGAGGTGTCATATATGTGACTGTAGGCTTTCCCGGAGTAACTATTGATGAAGGTTTCTCGGGTCTCCAGCCGGGTAATAGCATTGATATCTCACGACGTTTCTGGAAGTGTCATACTACCCATGTTGTGGTGAAGTGTCAAGATTCGTGGAGAGCGGGCTATTTATATGCGCGGTCGCCCCCCTCCACTGGACCTCTGGTGGCTGTGGTGGACCAGCGGTGTGCATGCTGTGGTGGGGATGGCGGTCGCCCCCAGCAGCCGTGTTCGGTTCTCGGTGTAAACCTTCTTTTTGCGTCCACGGCGGAGGACGTTGACAGGCGCGCTCCCGACGGATTGCCGAAGACAGAAGATTTACACCGAGAACTGAACAATGTTTTATCTGACTGTGACATAAAATGTTTGGAATAAAATATGCTGACTAATTACATCAAATTATAGAAAAGAAGTATTATATCAATAGCCACAAACAACAACGTAATTATACTGTTGAGAGAAAAATTATAGGATGAGTCTTGGGGAGATTTTTACAAGTCATATATTAAGTCATTCTTAAACATATTCCTACAGCTCTTTGCTTATTGTTTCCCCCTAGAGCAAGCATGGGTAAAACTGAGCAGAATCAAGGATATGAAATTATTTCATCATCTGACACAAGTGCATAAAACTTCTAAACGAGATTATTGATTTCGCTCATCACTGTCTGTCTTCAGACAAGAAACTAGAAGGTAGCTCATAAGCACATTGAGAGAACCAAATTTTCAGATAATGATGTAATATTGACAATATAGTTTCGTCAATGGGTTTATGGATGAACTACTGCATCCTCTTATGATTTGAATATACCCAGTGTCAGTTAGGAGTAGTAATTTCCTTTTTCAATTTTATTTGTTTGAGCTCAACCATAAACCATTTAAATAAGAATTTTAATAATAATAGATGTCTCCATCACCACTGAAATATGATTTTAGTGTATATTTCCTCAAAGACTTAAATATATTGCACTTACAGTTACAAGTGAAATGGGGATAAGCAAATCACCTCTAATTACAGTCTCATTTCACTCCTTTCAATCTTTCAAAAGTTTTTGAGAGAGTGACTTGTAATAGAATATTGGCTCATTTTTCTGAGCAAAATTTACTACTTGCCTCACACTTTGGCTACCATAAAAAAGTTATGACATTCCTCTTGAACTGGAAGAAACTTATCTTCATAACAGAAAGCATAAATTCATAATGACAGATCATATCACACGTATGAAACTGTAAGTTTGAATGGGGGAACATAGCATGTGAGGCCCAATAAATATTGGTGCTTGGTCTGTTCTTTTTCTTAACCTACATAAATAATCATCCAATGCCTTTGGTACAGCTCAAAAACTGTAATGTTTACTGCTGATACAAGCAAGGTCCAAAGAGCCTTACCACATATTGCTCAGATGAGAAGGTGTATGGGTCTAAAACTGGTTCAAAGCAAAGAGCTTGAGTCTTAACCACACAAAGACTGATATTCTACAGTTTCAAACAAGTACAAAAGGTCTAGAACCAGAAGTACACATTAATGACCATACACTAAATGAAACACTGTGTAAGATTCTTTGAAGTCCATGTGGATAGTAAGTTGAAATGAAGTCAGCACATAGTTTAACTAATCAAGAAGTTCAATTCTGTATGTTTTGCTCTTAAGAGTCTTGCTCATTGTGTTGACTAAAGACAAGGTATTGGCTACTCTTACATGTTTCACTCCCCGATGTTTTACATTGTTTTCTCCTGGTACAGTGTAACTAAAGTAAATAAAGTATTTCTTCAGTAGAAGCAAGCAATAGGAATGTTGCACAAAGTAGATAACCACGTAACATGAAGCATTGTCTTCAAGGAAGTGGAATCCTTACACTCACTTCCAGTAATACGCTCCATAATTTTTGTTGCTGATAATAAATGAAAATCATTTAAGCTGAACTGTTATTTCCACAATCATAATATAAGACAGAAAAGTTATGTTCCTGTAGATGTACTTAGGTGCAAATATATTCAGAAAGCACCCATCTACCATAAAGTAAGACCTGGAGTCCTTACACTCACTTCTCAGTATATTCATTCCATAATTTTTGTTGCTGATAATAAAAAAAAAAAACCATTTCAGCTGAATTGTGATTTCCACAATCACAATACAAAACGCAAAAATAGTGTTCCTGTAGAAGTACTTTGGTGCAAATATATTCAGAAAGCACCAATATACAAGAGCAAGACTTTTGGAATCCCAGCAAGTTTAAAAGCAACTTAAAGCTTTCCACAAATTATCTGATTATTTAGCTTCAACAATTGAAAATTTCTGTTAACTACCGACAAGTTGCAATGTTCAGTTTCAAAGCTACTTGAGAAGTAGTAGTGTATTGTGAACAGGTCTGTATTGTTACAAATGTAGATAATAATTTTATTTGAAAAACAGCATCACAATGAAGTAAATATTAAGCTTCTGATGTAAGATAAACAGCAGCTGTTTGATATTACTGAGGAAGCAGTATCTTTTTCTAAGTAGTATCTTCCCTTCTGATTTTTTAATTGTATTTAGCTGGCATAAGCACAAATAGTATTAAGTACTATATTGTTAGTTTATTGTTCATACAGTGTATCTGTGTTTTGCTTGACTTTTGTTAATGTAGACTTTTGCTCTTTCCACATCCTGTAGGTTCTCCTTATTGATAGAATCCACACAACACGATGAATGAATGACTAAATGCACACCTCTTGAAAATCATCCCCACTTGTTAAAAAAATATTTGTCTTCTAACTTAATCAAATGCATGGAAAAATGGTTATTTCCATTCATATTTATTCATTATTGTAAATACAGCAGCTCAGCAATATAAATGAAAATTTATAATCAGGGTATTTTCCATTATGTCTCATTTGGTGACATCTTGATTTGGGTTTTCTTTATTTCATCTACATCACATCATGTAAATGATAGTATAGGTTTTGTGCATAAGTCTACAGTACATGATTTTCACCAAGCATTAGATAAGTTTTATTTTGATTAAGAATTTCTGTGCATTCACATTTTTTTACCAAACCCTCATTTGTCTGCAAGTAAGTACACTTTCATGTGATCTTATTCTTCCATTTAAAGCAGAACACATCATTCAAATGTTCAAGATCTGTTAATTAGTGAGAAGGTTGAAAATCTCAAAACTGATCCAGACTGCGCTGTGGGGATGGGATTTTTTCTAAATCACGTCTGAGGCATACATGGGGCTCAATGCCCTTCAGACATGCACCATATTCAAATTTGTATATCCTTTCAAATTTATATCATGACAGTAAATTCATTTGGTGAACATTATTGTTATGCATTTTTGTGTATTTAAAATTATTTCAATGACATCCATCCGGAACTTGGCTTCATAAACCTGGGGGTGGGGGGTGGAGTGGATGGGACATCTTGTTCACGGTCTATACAATGTTTGCAATGATTATAGAGCACTGGCAACAAACTATTGTGAGTATTATTCTACATTGTTCTACTTTTACAGGTCAGGTGTCAGCCACTTTTAAAGAAGAGCACTTCAAGTAGCTCATGTGCCAGTCTGAGTAGTAATATGAGTGCCACCAGCCTGTCTAGTGCTATTAGTGAAGAACTACAGCGGCGATTACAGGTATTATTACTAGAGTGTATATGCAATTCATGTTTTTAAAAAAATTACTAATAATCTAGGAATTTCATAAAGAAATGTTGCCTAAACTAAGAGCAATGTCAAGGTAAATCATACTAGTTCAGTCTCATAATGGAATAGACAGAGATCAGGAGAGAGGTGGAGGAGTGTGCCTTTCACTCAAATTATAAAAGAATTTCTGTGATTGGTAGTATATTCTTGATGATTTTGAAGGGTATTCATTACTTGAGAGAGTTAAATAAAAATTGTTTGTACACACATTGTTATGAAAATAGCAGATTATATAGCATAACACACTATTTGAGTGCTAGCATTACTCTACGAGGATAAGACTTTCCGCACATTTACAGACAATGAATGCTTTGTTAAGCCCATCAATGTAAGTGGGAAAAGAAGAGTTAACAAAATATGGTCATGGTGTTATGTATTTTTAGATTTACTGAAGCTTTCAGGAAACAGTGGATTAGATAGGTGTGGGTGCTAAGTGTCATTATGTGCTT
This sequence comes from Schistocerca piceifrons, assembly GCF_021461385.2. Classification (NCBI taxonomy): domain Eukaryota; kingdom Metazoa; phylum Arthropoda; class Insecta; order Orthoptera; family Acrididae; genus Schistocerca; species Schistocerca piceifrons. Next base: position 278,792,383 of record NC_060140.1, on the reverse strand, counting down.
CACACTAAAATATCAAAAAGGTGAACCTTATATGAGCTGACATTGCTCTCTTCACAAGTTTCAGACTGTAATAATAACAAAACACGTTTTTAGCAGTAAATTTAGAAATTCACCAAATAGTGGAGACACAGAGACAGCAAAAGACACTAAACAAGATTGAAAACTTTGCTAGTTCGAGGATGAATTGTTTTTTGAGATTGCTTTATGGCTGGTTACATTTTACCAGCTGAATGCACTGTGCATTCAGAAGGATTTGTCTGGAAGTTAGCAAAGTTTCCAGTCTTGTTGAATGAAGACCTTTTGTCACTGTTTGACCAGAACATGATGGTGTGGAGCCAGTTATGAAGAAAATAATTTTCAGTCTGATTTATGCACCTTTCCACAACTCAACTCTTTTACTATTTGATGAGTTGTTACCTTTACTCCTAATGTATCACATGACAGGGAGGGCACTTGTCTTCTTTTGTTGACCATTCTGTTTTTGATTCAACAGATTGAAACCAACGCCATTTTAATCCTGCAGCCACTATGAATCAAGATAGAAAGGAATTAATGACATTAGTTGCCAGTGCATATTGATCTAAATCACTGGGGAAAGACAGATACTGTGTATATAATTAAGGCAAGGATGACCAATGATCACTTCATTGTGGATACACACCACAATTGGATTCTTACAGGAATTGGCAAAATTCTGCATGTAATGAGAATAATAGGCAAGGGGCATGCTAGGGTAGTCTGTGCAGTTGTGATGATCACTGTGTCCAGAGGGCACAGTGGTCAGTGCATCCACCTAGTAAGCAAGAAACAGCAGTTCAAAGCCCGGTCTGCCACAAATTTTCAGCTTTCTTCATTGGTTTAAATCAATACCCAATGGCAGCTAATGCCATTTATTCCATTGTTTAGACTGAATATTGCATTTTCATTTTGTTCACTGCAGCTGCCAAAAGTGTATTCTTGGAATCTGATTGTAAGTTATTCCAACTTCTTACTTGAGAGTTGCAATGGCATGAAAATTTGTGGTCCCTCAATACTGTAGTACCCTACCCATTACCAGAAAAATCAAGCAATTCTTGCACAGCTGTAACTCTAGCATGGCAAAGCGAGTATTCAGCATTGTAACTGTTGATGCAACTTCAGTGCATAAATTTGATCAAAAAACTGAGCAGTAGTATGCACCTGAATTGTCCTTGATTGTGTTTATACAGTAAAGGCAGAGAGACCAATGCGAGTATCCAATATCATGGCATGCATTTTCTTTGTTATGATGAGACACACTGATAATCACATATCTTATAACTATGAGAAGGGAAGTTGCTGCTCACCATAAAACAGAGATGCTGAGTCGCAGATAGGCTCAACAAAAAGACTCACACAATTATAGCTTTTGGCCATTAAGGCCTTCGTCAACAATAGACACACACACACACACACGCGCGTGTGTGTGTGTGTGTGTGTGTGTGTGTGTGTGTGTGTGTCTATTGCTGATGAAGCCAAAAGCTATGATTGTGAGAGTCTTTTTGTTGTGCCTATCTGCAACTCAGCATCTCTGCAATATGGTGAGTAGCAACTTTCCTTCTCATAACATATACACCTACAGTTAAGAACAAAGACATTTAACATTGCTTGAATTTACCAGCTACTGTTAGAAACTGTGTTAATACAGGTAAGAGCATCATTTTCACTAAAAATATTTATATGCTGTAGATATAGTTACCAAAAAGAAACAATTTTAGTGTATTACTGGTAGAAATTTTGGACACAGTTGTTTTGTGGGAGAAATTTATCATGACATTGTTATAGTGCCACCAGAGCAGTGGTGCCACCAGAGCAGTGGATCTGTGGGTTCACCAACTGGCTCACACTAGAATGTAATTTGTGGCAGAGGCATCACAACTTCAGGACTTAAGTAAAACATAGTAAATACCCTCTGCAGTCATTCATAATGTATGCTGACAAAGACAAGACACCTTTAACACTGATAGACAGCATTTTTGTCATGTCTTATCGCAGTTATGGGACCTGTGATTGAAAATTAAATCAGTTTTTATCCATCAGACCAAAGTTCTTTGACATGCTTTGCTCTGTGTATCATAATTCTTGAAAACATCAGACTTTGGGTATTCTTCTGTGGTTTGGTTTAGTTGTACTGCCTTCTCTAAAATTGGTTGAATTACTTACAAGGAATTCTCATGTGTGACCCTTGGTTCAGAAAGAAACTTCCCAGAAATGACAGAGGTTTAGCAACATTGCCGAATAGTCGTGCTGCAGTGTGTCAGATTGTGTTGCATTACATTAGTTGCCACTTGTGACTCTGTATTTAGAGTTATAACAACAATTGTAGTAAGTGACTGTTTGTTATTCTAAGTTCGTGAACAAACTTGGTTTTTATTAATTCAAAAGAAATGCTATGTACCTCTGTAAGCAGAATAAATTATATTTATTACATCTGAGGAGAGTTAGTTTTGAAATAGAAACTTAATTTTGTAGCAAATAAGAGCTACAAAATTAATTTTTGATGTAAGGTTGGTGGCCAAGAAAAGAAATGAGACTTCCACATACACTCTTTGATGAGTGTTAAATTTCTGACAGACTGGTTAGGAAGATCACATCACATGATCGTTGCTATTTCAGTGATTTGGAGAGAACCAATAAATCTCACTACAGACAGTTCTTTCTGTCTGACAGAAATATTTGGAATCATCAACAAAAACAACACAAAACAGTTGTGCAATAACCAAATTCCCCATCTTCTGTAAGACTTCTGTGTGCACTGTAGTGAAGAATTACTGGTACCAGCACCTCCTGACAATGTGACAGTGAGTGAAGATGAATACAGTGATGAACATGCAAAAGACAGAAGACAACATGTGGACAGTGATATGAACAATGAATCATCTGCTAAATATTTCATGTGTCAAGTGTAAACTCTGATTCTCCATGCTGTCTCTGAGCTAAAAACGAAGTATAGATATAAATGTTCTCAACAGCTTTGGGATTGTGATTATTAGGTGGAATTAACTGTTAAGTTAAATGTTTAAATAAATTTTGTTTACACATGAGATTTGAAGATCCTGACTTTCTGAATGAGGCATCGGAATGATTGCGTCACAACTCAGAAAAATAGAGTTCGCACCTGAGCAGTAAAATGCATCATACATAAATTTTTGTGTCAAGGATGCTGTGCAGAATAAAGTGACCACTGCATCATGTAATCAATGCATATCATGACAGGTGTTGACTTACTAGCATCAAACATGATCCTTAGTTCAATTGCAGTGAAACCACTGGATAATTCAGTACTGTGGTTCACCCAACATGAGAGCCAATTTGTCTTGGCCCACATCAACTTGAACAAAACTAAATACAGTTATGTGGTGGCTGCAAATAATGAGCAAATGGCTGTGGAAGTACAAGACATCCTAGCTTCACTTCAAAGTACTGAAAAACACACCTCTATCAAACATTCACTTGTAACACACTTGGCCTAGTTGAAGCTAAGCAATTTGAAAAATTACCCCACACTGCAGAAAACAGTGACTGCATGCTATCTCAACTACTTCATCATCTTTGCATGTTCACAGGCAATGTGTTTGACAGTGATATTCTGTGGAATATTTGGTTGTTGCACTCACCTGCTAATGCAAAGAAAATACTCACAGTTTGTGCTGGTGATCTCATACTCTCACTCAAACTGCTGGCTGAAAATTCAAGATGTATCCATCAATAGTATGACAACTGCCTCCAGCAAGACAGAAACTTCTCTGAAAGCATAAGTAACTTAAATGTTGTAAGTAATCTGTGGCTCGACAGATGCAGCACCCTACATGTGTGTCACAATGGCAACATTCTTCCAGCAGAAACAAGTGTTTGTACTCACCAGGGAGAATATTTGTTGGTATCACAAAAAAATTGGAGCTGAAACTCGGCTGTGGTGAGCACCCTGTGACAAGGGAAAAGTCACTGAAACCAGTAGCAATGGTTACTGATTTCAAACCAGACAGCTGTCAACTCTTCATAACAAACACTACTGAGCTGCAATTTCTCATTAATACCAGTTCTGATCTCTCAGTTTACTCTTATTCTCATCTTCTGTGATGGAATATTGATGGCAGTCACCTGTGTACTCAAATGGATCTTCCGTCAAGACTTATGGCTACATCAGCTTACACCTAAATTTCAATATTTCACAAGAATTTGTATGGAGATCATTTGCCAATATGCTGTACCCAGCTATTGGATAGGTCCTCTTATCTTTTTACATTCTTCTCCCAAATCTTTGCAATCGATGCCTGCTGGATTATATAATATGTGCCTCTATGCAATGCCAACTGTGTTGCTGGCATCAAAGTGGTTCACCATACAACAGCATGCTTTGCCATTTCCCTGAAGTCACCTGTCAATTGCCTAGCCAGCACTGGTAAGACACTCAGTGGTGCATTACATTGTCATTATGCCAGGACCACCAGTTCATGCATGGCCTCATTGTCTGTATCCAAAGAAACTAAAGACTGCAAAGCAAGACTTCTCTTTATGTTAGCACAAGGGATCTATCTACTTCAAATAGTAGTTGGGCCTCTCCATTCCGTATAATTCCTAAGAAGAACAATAGATGGCACCCTTGTAGTGTCCATCATCAGCTTAACTTCAGAACAACACCTGATTGTTTTCCCATGCCTCAGATGGCACCTTCTCTCCTACCCTCCGTCTAAACTGCAACACTTGACTGTCCGCCACTCCCACCATACTATCCCTCCCCCTCTCCGCTCCAGCCTCCTCCTTACCCCCACCCAGTCGCCAGTCCCACCATGCACTGGTGGTGCTGTTTCCAGTGTGGTCTCAGCTCTCTGAGACTGCAGACGTGTGTGCAAGTTTCGTTTATGTGTGTGTGTGTGTGTGTGTGTGTGTGTGTGTGTGTGTGTGTGTGTGTGTGTGTGTGTGTCTACTGCTGACAAAGGCCTTAATGGCTGATAGCTTTAATTGTGTGAATCTTTTTATTGTGCCTATCACGACTCAGCATCTCCGCTATATGATGAGCAGCAACTTTCCTTCTCTGGTATTGTTGCAATCCATCCTGGATTTTCCATAGAATGAACCACTTGTTCATTTTAGAATAAAAAAATGCACATTTTGAACATTATTAAACCTGTCTATACTCACTCTTTCTTTAAACTGATGTTAACATATTGCTACCAGTAAGAGATCCTAAATGCTATTTTGAGAATAAAATTTTCATACTGCAGACAACGGCATGGAATACTTATCATATAGATAAATATGCCACTGTGTCAGCAGCTGCAAGTGCAATGCAGCACAGCATACCTCCACCAAAAAAAATTATTTAGTCTCCATAGGAAATAAACGTAACTGATTTTAAAAATAATTTTGCTATATTAGCCACATGTTTTACACAGTTACCTATGAAGGTCATGAGACATGAAATGTCGTTAGTTACATTTCTCAATGAAAACTATATGTTTGGGTTACGTTAGTGATATGAGACTAGAAGTGCTGAAATTATCTATTTTTAACTGAGCCTTTTCCTCATGAAGTGAACATCTCAAATTTTTTGACTGAACAGTTCCCTCAAAATATTGGTTACTCTGTGAAAGTCATGATCACATGCACCCTGCAGTGGCACAGCTGTATAGCAGGATGGTAGAAACTTAATGCTTTCAGTTGTCAGAATAAGATAGTGTAGGTAATTTATACCTTCAAGTATTGTATCTCTGGCTTCTAGTAGTGAAAATGAAATAAGTCAATAAATTCATTTCTAACCCACAGTAAATATTCATAGTTATTTAAATAATCTCATGCTACATGCTCATGAATGAATGTTGAAAATATTGATACTGCATCCTTCATGAGAAAATACTCTGCAATAAGTCCCCACTGATCTGTAGTTGAAATAGATCAATTTTCTGACATGGCGCTACCAGAATTGACAGTAACTTGGGCTTCTAGTAGAATGACTGAACCTAAATCTCTCTCTTTGTTTTTCTCTCTCACGCATGCGTATGCTCGCGCGCGCGCACACACACACACACACACACACACACACACACACACACACACACACACACACACACAGAAATCCAAACTTTGTGCCAATTTATTTTATTGCTTTGTGAGTAATAGAAAAAAAAATCACAGTCAAAACATTGTGTGTAAAGTACTGGTAAATAAGTGAAGTGAATGCTACTCTTTCTTCATTTTAAAAAGACTGGTTCCTAATCATAATCTTTCTTTTACAGCAAAGGAAAGTGGAAGATTTTTGCTCCCAGGAACTCAAAAGAAATAATAAACCATCAATCAGTATTGAAAAGCGACAACAACATGAACAGGTTAGTGGCTATTTTCTAACATTTTATAAGTTTGATAACAATCCAACTGTATGAAATAGTCAAAGTTTATAAACAGCAGGTATAGGAATTTTTGTTAGTTTCTTTGCACATAACTATCAGTTATGAAATTTTTCTGCATCAGTTTGAAGAGGTTGGTTTCCATTTATCATGATAGGTGCAAATTAAGACTGAATTAAAGTAAATACAATCATTTATGATGAAAACAAAACTAACATAAATTAAAATGGACTTTTTTCTTTGAAAACAACCTCGTCATTTCATCTTCCTCCTGTGTTCCTGGAAGGAGGTCCTCCATTATGCTTGTGGCAGGACACAAAACACATTGCAGTAATTGGTCTGTGGTCTCCTTCTCTCTCCTGTTCTCTCTACTCACACAGCATGGACTCTGCACAGACACTTCACTTCTTCAGTATGACTCTGAATCTTGTAATATTTGTGATGTAATTCCAGTTATCTGCTGACTATCATGTATTAAAGATTGAATACATGTGTTGTGTTCTTCATTCTGTAGACTGGCTTGATGCAGCTCTCCATGCCACTCAATCTTGTGCGAGCCACTTCATCTCCGAATAACTGCTGCAACCTACTTCTTTCTGAATGTGCTTAATGTATTCATCTCTAGGTCACTCTCTGTGATTTTTATCACCCACACTTCCCACCAGTACTAAATTATTGATCCCTTGATGTCTCAGAATGTGTCCTATCAACCGATCCCTTCCTTTGGTCACGTTGTGTCACAAATTTGTTGTCTCCCCAATTATGTTCACTACCTCCTCATTAGCTATGTGATCAACTCATCCTACCTTCAGCATTCTTTTTTAGCACCAAATTTCAAAAGCTTCTATTCTCTTTTTGTCTAAACTGTTCATTGTCCATGTTTCACTTCCATACATGACTACACTCCATTGAAATACTTTCAGAAAGGGCTTCCTGACACTTACATGTATACTTGATGTTAACAAATTTCTTTTCAGAAATGCTTTATTTACCATTGGCTGTCTACATTTTATATCCTCTCTACTTCAGCCACCTTCAATTATTTTGCTGCCCAAACAACAAAACTCATCTACTACTTAAAGTGACTCCTTTTCCAAACAAATTCTCTTAGTACTTGATTTAATTTGACTGCATTCCATTATCCTTGTTGTTTTTCTTTAATTGATGTTCAATTTATATCTTTCTTTCAAGACACTGTCCATTCTGTTCAATTGCTCTTCCAAGTCCTTGCTGTATCTGATAGAATTACAATGTCATCAGCAAAGCTCAAAAGTATTTATTTCTTCTCCATGAATTTTAATTCCTGCTCCATTTTTTTTGTTTCCTTTACTGCTTGTTCAATATACATATTGAACAATGTTGGGGATAGGCTGCAACCCTGTCTCACTCCTTTGTCAGTCATTGCTTCCCTTTCATGCCACTTGCCCCATATAACTGCCATCTGGTTTCTGTATAAGTTGTAAGAAGTGTTTGTCTCCCTGTATTTTACCCCTGCTCAGTTCAGAATTTCAAAGAGAGTATTCCAATCAACATTGTCAAGAGCTTTCTCTAAGTCCACAAATGATATAAATGTAGGTTTGCCTTTCTTTAACCCATCTTCTAAGATAAATCGTAGGGTCAGTATTGCCTCGCATGTTCCATGTTCCTGCATTTCTCTGGAATCCAAACTGATATTCTCCAAGATTTGCTTCTACCAGTTTTCCCATTCATCTGTAGAGAATTAGTGTTAGTATTTTGCAGTCATGATTTATTAACCGTAGAGAATTAGTGTTAGTATTTTGCAGTCATGATTTATTAACCTGATTGTTCAGTAATTTTTACACCTGTCAGCAACTGCTTTGTTTGAAATTGATACTACGACATTCTTCTTGAAATGTGAGGGTATTTTGCCTGTCTCATACATCATACATTTCATGTATGTCAATAACTGACTGATTCTTACAGATCAGATTGTTTTTGGAACAGAACTTAAATTCACACAAAAATTCAGTTAAATTTTGATTGTGCACTGCACATATTTTTGAGAACAGACTAATTTAGTAGTATTTTTCTAATTTATTTGATACCAGAAATATTAAAAGATTTACTTGGGCAGATTTTTGCGAGAGAGTCCTGTATGCATGCTTAGTTCTTCATTTTGTATACATGTCAAGCTGTACAACCTTTATTGGAAGACAGGAGTGAACACAGTGGATAGGGACAAAAATGTAATCTGTAGGAGACTGCTTCATTAGACTGACCCATCATAGCTGATAAGTGGTGATTTGCAAATGTTGTTTACCTCATTTTGATTACAATGCATATCAGACATTGTGATGTTGCACATTTATCCCTGTCTGCCCATACAGATATATGCTTTCTGTAATTTCTCTAAATTGGAGGATGGTTCCTGTAAAAGGGCAAAAGCAGTTGGTTTTCCCAATATGAGCTTATGCTCCATTTGTATGATCATAAGATAAATGGGGCATTGAACCCTAATCTTTCTTCCTTTATTGTATATGACTCAGGGTGTCAGACTAGCTTGGTACAGGCAGCTGAATGCAAGCACCTGCCTATGTTTTAATTAATACTTAATCAATTAATATAGCCACATTAAAACATTAATTACATCATGAACATTCATATATTAATTCCACGAATGACATTTATACGCTAAGTGCAAGAGTATAATACGCACCAGCAAATTATTTTGGCAGCTTTAGATTTTCAAATGTAGCAATAAAGTGAATTTATTAAACCCACAACAAAAGAGCAAACATCCATATGATACAGTAACATTGGCACACTGGATAGAGGTGTTAGTACCTTAGTCTTTTATCTGTGGGCTGCTATTCCTCACAAATGTTAGCTGGTGCAATGCTAGCTAAATAGTGCAGTTTCATCAGTAGCAGTGTAGGATGTAGGAATTCTGTGACCATGTAGCATCATCTCATTGACAGTCACAGACAACATTTTTGAATGTCTGCTTAATGTCTGCACCAGGCACGAGTTTTGAGCTGTTGCTTGCCACAAAATTAATGCCCTCCCTTTCCTCAAAATTGGGTAACTGCTTTAAGTGTTAGCAGGTGGGGCTATATATGCATCCAAACATTTGTTTGTATAAGATAACTGATTGTGAGGCATTGGAAGTGCAGTCACTTTGTGTATTGCCTAAAAGACTCTTCTCTGGTCTTATGTATGTTTTTACAATATTAATTGTACCAAAGAAAGATTCAGTCAATAAAACTATAAATTGGGCAGAGCTGCTAGCCAGCTCTTACCTTCAGGAGGTGAAATGTGTTGTACTGCTGATGTACACTTATGAAAGTGACAACACTATCCTAGCTTTTAGAACTATTAGTTCCTTCCTTGGGGAGGAGAGGGATGGGTTGGGAAGCTTAAAAAGAAAGTACAATTCATGCCGCCTCCAGGATGAGAGTCTCAGTGGGCTCTGTGTAACCTACCATATCTTTCTTAACCTTCCCAAACCCATCCCTCTCCCCTCCTCAAGGAAGGGTTCTGAAAGCTACAATAGTGTTGCACAATACAGATGTTTGAGAAAAATTATTGTGTATCCCATGCTGCTGTAGAATTATTTTTAGCATTAGTCTGAAAATAAATTCTGTATTTTTCTTTATTTTCTGTCTCATAATTAACATAAATTATTATATTTTACTAAAATTATAGAAGTTGAATAAGAATATGAAAGAAAAAAATGTATACTGTTATTTAAATTTATCACTGAAAAAATATAAAATCTATATGTGCAATAAAATGAAATGTATTGTACCTGTATTTTGTAGTATTGTTACCTTGGACCAGGTATGGGGTTTCTTTGAATATATACACTCCTGGAAATGGAAAAAAGAACACATTGACACCGGTGTGTCAGACCCACCATACTTGCTCCGGACACTGCGAGAGGGCTGTACAAGCAATGATCACACGCACGGCACAGCGGACACACCAGGAACCGCGGTGTTGGCCGTCGAATGGCGCTAGCTGCGCGGCATTTGTGCACCGCCGCCGTCAGTGTCAGCCAGTTTGCTGTGGCATACGGAGCTCCATCGCAGTCTTTAACACTGGTAGCATGCCGCGACAGCGTGGACGTGAACCGTATGTGCAGTTGACGGACTTTGAGCGAGGGCGTATAGTGGGCATGCGGGAGGCCGGGTGGACGTACCGCCGAATTGCTCAACACGTGGGGCGTGAGGTCTCCACAGTACATCGATGTTGTCGCCAGTGGTCGGCGGAAGGTGCACGTGCCCGTCGACCTGGGACCGGACCGCAGCGACGCACAGATGCACGCCAAGACCGTAGGATCCTACGCAGTGCCATAGGGGACCACACCGCCACTTCCCAGCAAATTAGGGACACTGTTGCTCCTGGGGTATCGGCGAGGACCATTCGCAACCGTCTCCATGAAGCTGGGCTACGGTCCCGCACACCGTTAGGCCGTCTTCCGCTCACGCCCCAACATCGTGCAGCCCGCCTCCAGTGAATGGAGGGACGAATGGAGACGTGTCGTCTTCAGCGATGTGAGTCGCTTCTGCCTTGGTGCCAATGATGGTCGTATGCGTGTTTGGCGCCGTGCAGGTGAGCGCCACAATCAGGACTGCATATGACCGAGGCACACAGGGCCAACACCCGGCATCATGGTGTGGGGAGCGATCTCCTACACTGGCCGTACACCACTGGTGATCGTCGAGGGGACACTGAATAGTGCACGGTACATCCAAACCGTCATCGAACCCATCGTTCTACCATTCCTAGACCGGCAAGGGAACTTGCTGTTCCAACAGGACAATGCACGTCCGCATGTATCCCGTGCCACCCAGCGTGCTCTAGAAGGTGTAAGTCAACTACCCTGGCCAGCAAGATCTCCGGATCTGTCCCCCATTGAGCATGTTTGGGACTGGATGAAGCGTCGTCTCACGCGGTCTGCACGTCCAGCACGAACGCTGGTCCAACTGAGGCGCCAGGTGGAAATGGCATGGCAAGCCGTTCCACAGGACTACATCCAGCATCTCTACGATCGTCTCCATTGGAGAATAGCAGCCTGCATTGCTGCGAAAGGTGGATATACACTGTACTAGTGCCGACATTGTGCATGCTCTGTTGCCTGTGTCTATGTGCCTGTGGTTCTGTCAGTGTGATCATGTGATGTATCTGACCCCAGGAATGTGTCAATAAAGTTTCCCCTTCCTGGGACAATGAATTCACGGTGTTCTTATTTCAATTTCCAGGAGTGTACATAAAAGGTAATCAGTGTATTATAATTTGTCATGTCTGCATAATATTCCTATAAATCTGCAATAGAATATGATCTATAGTATATTTAAATACTGCCCTGTATTTGTATCTACAGCTTATGGAGGAATTCAAACTAGTACATCAGAAGATGTTTGCAGGCTCTACACAGGGTGTCAATGATACAGATAACAGTGATTCTAAAAAAGAAACAGACAGTAGTGGATACACTGTTGAGGTTTGTATAATGGTCAACTTTCAATTAATACAGTAACTAATTAATGTGTTCTACTTAGCATTGTAGTAGTACTAAGAATCTTCTTTCATTCTGCAAACTCTGGCTACCATCTACAATATATATAACAGTCATATTAGTCAGTACTAATGGAAATATGAGTTGGTTTGAGCAAAAAGCTTCAAATCATGTGAAAAGGTTGTGTAACCTTGTTACAATTCTTCATTGTGCTGCCGTTTCTCTTTCATCACTATATTTTCCTCTTGCTTTCATCAACATTTTCTTCTTGCATGCAGATGAAACTGCAGTAAGCTCCTAAGCAGCCTGCGAGCCTGACTCAGATTTGAAGAAATACTAAAAGAACCCACATGTAATTTCTCAAGACACTTCCAGTCTTTCTTCGAAGACTCTGTCTACTGGTATGGTGTCAGCATTATTTAAAGATCCTTTTTCAGATTTTCCCAAATAAATCTCAAATTTTATGAATGTTCAGTCTGGTGTTATCTGTTTCCTTAGGCATATGCAGTGGAGAGCTATTTTTCTGGTAGAGAATGACTCTGTCTTCAGCTGATGTGGGCATCAACAAAGAGCATCATATGGATAATATGTACCACCTGCCTGGATCCACTACTTGCAAAATTTGCTTTGATAACCTCATATCTGTCATCTAACCTAAACTTAAAGAAGTTTTTAACACATCAGGTGCTTCCCTTGTCATTGCACCTGTATTTTTAACTTGGAAACTGCACAAGGACTTCACATTTCTACATTCGATCCTTTATTTCATTCAGCAGAATTAATCTATGTCAATACAAATCTTATCCAAGGTAGTCTTTTTCTATACTGTTTCAGTAAGATCCTGCATATGCAGTCAGGATGGCAATCCTGAAAAACCTAGAATTCTCAGAGAATTATATTTCACCTAGAAAAATCAAGGAAATCTTTGGAATTTTCATGAATTTCACAAAATCTGAGGGAATTCAGCACTTTTACTCGTTTCAGACCCACTGGCTACAACTCTGTACAGTAAATTTTACTGTCTCTTAGAGAGAACAGAAATATTTTTCCCCAGTGGACACCTCATGTACACATTTGTGAATGTTCAGTCTTTTTATCATATACAAATGCTGCTAACTGTTGGGCTTCACTATAAAACTATCAACAAGTCAGTGTAGCAGTACACAGCAGCATGTGGCTGCCAGAATATATGTAAGTAGTTGGTGAGCTATATTCCACTGCATAAACAAATATTTTTATTGTTATATTGCATGGTAATTTTTGAAAGACCAGTTTATTTATTACAACAATGAATATTTAAAAACTAGTTATTTTATTTCACTAAAAGAAGCATAGTGTACAAAATACATTTTGAAAACGGGTACATATTTTTGCATAAATCTTGCATCTAAAATCATTAAAAATCATCTAAGGGCATTACACTTTGAGAAAATTTATCTTGCTCCAGAAAAATCAGGTCTGATGGGGCCTGTCTCGTCTGTATTTGGGATAATTGCCTTTGCCTGCAGTTGAAACTTCCTTGCAGCTTCTAGCATTTCTAACCACGACATAGACTCCCTGTTATGCTTTAAAGATAAAGTTTTCCAATTGATATTAGCCTGCAGCAGCCAAAGTCCACTGCTGCAAGTTTCTTGTTGTTAACTGGCAAGTAAAATCAAGGTTGCATTTCATTACTGTGATTTGTTATTTAAACACGAATGTTGAAGATTGTAAAAATTAAATGTAAAGTTGATAAAAATGTACAATCACTTGATTCTTGCAAGCCCGCATGAAGCAGTCATTGGTCCATGAATCAATTATTGCATATTTATTTATCACTGTTCCTCCAGTTTTTATGTTGTTTTCCACCTCTTCAAATCTTCTTTCCTTTTTAATCTTCGAGATCCTTTTATTTGGTGAGTCTGTAGATTCCATGTGGGGGTACTCTTTTGCCAACCTCACTACTTTTATTTTTGTCTTCAGTAGAATCTATCTGGCTTTTCCCTTCTTTTTGGCTGTCTCATAATCCTCATCATAAAAAAAAAAAAAAAAAAAAAAAAAATATATATATATATATATATATATATATATATATATATATATATATATATATATATATATATATAAAAAATATCTTCAACTACATAGAATGCACCTTCTTTATCTACTTAGTTTGATTGAATGAGGTCCTCATTAGTAATAAGTATCTTTTCTCCTAGCATTTCAATGATAGACTGATAAAGTTACTCTCCAACCTGCAGAAACCATTGCTGATGACTCTGTATTAACAAGAACTGCTTCTTGAAGAAGACTGTCACAGTACACAAATGCATCTTTTAAGTGAAATTTTGCGACATTATACATTCAATCTTCATACAATTCACCAACCACACTAATCAAAGAATTGGGAGTCACCTCCATTTTTGAAGTAAAAATGTAAATTTTGTCATTTTCAAACAATTAGCACATACAATGTTTGTTGTTGCTATATTATCAAGGTCTTACCACTATGAAAGTCAGCTGCCGAAAGGAGCCTATCTCTACGCCTGGAGGTGGAAACGTTCAGCTGCACAACAGTTCTAGGCATCTTGCCCTATTACATGTATAAAGAATTTGACAAATCACAACAGGCATACATTTTCAAGAAAACTTACTGCATTTGGTCATTTACTTATTGATAGTTCTAATTATAATATTTGTTGTAATAACTGAAATGATCAAACAGCCAAATAATTTCAGAAATTCAATAAAAGTTCATACAAATACACATATTTTTTCATTATATTATCTTCCAGATCTTATATATATGAAATAATATGACCAGTGTTGAAAAAAATATACGTTAAAAAATAAAAATCAAAGAAAGAGCAGGACTTGATCCAGAAATCCTCTGAATATGGAGTTCCAATGCTAACCACTTGACAGCTACTGTGTGATGATCCGAATGGTGGTTCACTGGTTCATACTCAGCACACAAAACTTCTATTATGATTTTCTCAGGACAGCTTAAGTAGTATGCTTTACTACTTGCACATTGTGTTGTCCTAATAGATTACTAAAGGGGTGCTAAGTTTGAAGTAAATACATGATCTGAACATTGTTGCCTCCCCTTGTTAGTCCTGCCATCTTAAATGTGACACAGGCAAACATTGTTATCTGAAACATTTGGTTTTAAACAGCCTAAGCTAATATCTGTACATTTATACAACAACAAATACAGGTACAAGAGAACTATGTTTAAGCATACTCTCATAGGTGAGAAAGGGCCAAAGAGAATATGCAATACCTTAATTTTTACTTTATCAGTGGTCCTTTTGTATTTTATATTTTGAAGATATTGAACATATGATGAACCTGCATATAATGGATCAGAAGCATAGAGGAACTTTGACTGGAATCTTCGCAAAGTCCCATTCCTGAAACTTGGAGAAGTGCTCCAAATGTTTATTAACCACAGATTCCTCATACGATTTGGTCAGTGAAGGACTTCACATTGTCCTACCAATGCACTCCTCCAAAATGTGGCAGCTGTGTGACAGCCTGGCTGTTATTTGGGAGTGCAATGTCACAAAATAAAAGTTGTGTTTCATTTTATGGCAGGATAACATAGTTCCGCAAAGAGTTTACAAATTTCCTGTTTCCCAGCAGACTTGTATGCTGTTATGAATGGGATAGGACCTTATACTTGACTGAATTTGCAATGCATACATGTAAGAATTTACTTTAGAATGCATCTTGGATGACTGAGAATAACAGTGTTGTTCTGCATAACTGGTCGTCATCTTCATAATTGCTAAAGATATAGATGGGGGAGACCACTACTGCCCAGTTTATTATGCTAGACTTCCATTGCCCATTTGTTTGACATGGCCAAATTGTCTCAGATGGGCCCTTGTTACTTTTTCTTCCAAGGGTGTCTATGCTCCAACCCCTTTCCTTACTTTTTCATTTATTACCCTATCCTTCATAGTTTTCTGAAACATAGTTTATAAGAACTTCATTTCTAGTTTGTAAGGACTTCATTTTGTGGCTTGCAGTTTGTTGTTGACCTGTTTGGTTGTTTGTCCTTTTCTTTTAACATCTTAAACCTAAATGTGAGACTACATTACAGCTGCTTCTTTAAGCTTGCATGGGTTGCACCCTTTCAGAACCTACCCACTACACCTACCCTGTACCAAAAACTTCTCTGTCTACTCTCACTGACAACAAATGCCAACAAGCAAAATGTCTATACTGATTCCATCCTACATCCTGTAGCTGAATAAGATCCTTAAAACAGTTCAAATATTGGGTATCTGTTGACTGTTCAAGTAACTTAAATCTGGTCTTAAGTTGCATGGAATTGAAAGTCATAGGTGGAACTTAAATAATCAAAGAAGTAAGGATAACTATGTACCAGATAGTTGAGATTTGTCTTGCCAATAGTGTAAGTGCCATAGAAATTTCTCCAAGGGGAGGCAAGATTCCAAAAGTGCCATTTTTTTATAACAGATTGGCATGTTTTGATAATGTTAAAAGTAAGCATATTTCATTAGTGTATCCAAACTATATGTTTTGATGGTGTTAATATAAATATGGATGTAGGAAACCTTCAGAAACCACCATATTGATCAGTAAAACATCACTTAACAGCTTAGGATTGGACCAAATAGATCCTCACCTTCCTTGTTTGGCATGTTATTGGGTAGCTAATGAAACTGGACTATAGAATTCATAACTGTTTGGCTCACAAGCCTCAACACGTCAAATGCAGATGTACTGTTGAGATTAAGATGTGCAGCAAGAGTAAGGGCTGTTATTGTGGAAATTGGGGATGGTTATTGGGCTGGTGTACTGCAGCTATATTTGTGCTGTGCAGAGTGTTGGAACTGTCCCTTTCTGTAGCTCATTGGGCTGCACCAGGAAGCGACAGAGAAAAGGCCAGATGCTCTATTTTGGTAATGTTCTGTAAAGGTTTACATTCCTCAAGACTGCAGTATATCATGGCCACCCCACTGCTGCATATTGTGCAAAAGTGTGGAAGTGTGGCACAGGTGTGCACATCTCAGCCAGCAGGCAAAGCGGAACAGTGACATCTGTGACTATACAAGTATACCAAATGAGCAGTGGTGATTCCACTTGCTTGTTTAAAGGGTACTATGAGGAACGAAGCACACACAAGCTTTCTTCCCTCTGGTGGCCGTGGCCTTATGTGGGACGTACTGAGAAAAGCCAAGTATTACGAAAAAGCAAAGAATGGGAGAGCTGTGTTCTCAGTCCAACATGACTGGGAACTGCAATTCTTATTTACAGCTGTAGGTGAAAACTCAGTGTTTGCTGTGCCACCAAATAATAGGCAGCAAGTGCAAGTTCACAATTGAAAGATACTAAAACTCATTTCATAAAGATGAGTGTAATGCACTTTTCAGTGAAGAATGGCAAGCCAAATTCAGTGTGCATAAGAAAATAGATGAGGAATTTCAACATGTTTTTAATACAATCCACCACTTGAATTCTTCATTTCTTGTGTTATATTTGTATCTGTTTTACTGTACAATGTACTGTTTTCAAATTTTCAGAATGACAATCACAGTATATCTGTACTGCAAGCAAGTTTCAAAATTGCATTAAAAGTAACAAGATCTGGAAAACCATTTTCTGGAGGGGAGTTTGTAAAAGACTGTCTCATTGATGCTGCAGGACTTTCGTGTCCCACAAATGTTAGCAGGTTTCAAGAAATCGATGTTTCCAAACAAACAGTGACACGACCTTTAAGTGTTATGGCCAACAATGTGCACAGGCAGCTAATAAATAATGCTAAATACTTTGTTGCATTCTCTGTTGCACTGCATGAAGCAGCAGTTCTTACAAATGCAGCTCAGGTAGTGATATACGTAAGAGGTGTTGAAATGCTCTATGTGTAACAGAGGAAGTTTTGGACTTAGTGCTTTTGAAAGAAACTATGACAGTGTAGACAAACGCCAAGCTGTTGTGCAAGCAATTGATGGTGTCGGTATGGACTGGAATCAGTTAATCTGAGTGACCATGAATGGAGCACCAGCAATGCCAAGCCATCAGAGAGGACTCATAGCCTAGGACACATAAAAGAGACATTATATGGAATTCAGTGCATTCTACATCGAGAGGTGCTTTGTGCAAAATCAGTAACGTTAGAAAAGTCATGCATATTGTTGCGCATACTGTAAATTATCTGAAAACATATGGGCTTATCCATCACCAGGTGCATTTTTTGCAAAACCGGTAAGTTAGAAAACGTCATGCAAATTTTTGTGCATGCTGTGAACTTTCTGAAAACATTACCTTATTTTACTGGAGTTCCCTGGCTCAGTTGAAGTGAAATGCTGAAAAGATTTTTTTATTTACATTTGGCTGGTAGTATGTTTCTTACATGAGAAGAGAAAGAGTGAACCAAAATTAGAAGATCCTTGCTGGATATCAGACCTTCCACTTCTAATGGGCATTGCATTTCACGTGAACACCCTAAATGTTAGTTTGCAAAGTAAAAATAATTTAATTTATGACGTGTTGGAAAGTAAGCTTGCTCTTTGGGAGAGCCAACTATTGTCTGAAAACACTGCACATTTTCCTGTCCTTGGTTTGGTCCAAAAAAGTGCTAAATTTCAAGAACACATATCAATAACTGTAGAGGTTAAGGAGCAATTTTGAGCATGATTTGTAGACATTGCAATTGTGTCTCCTATCATTTGTTGCTTTGCACAGCCGTTTTCAGCATCAGTTGAAGATGCTCCACCTACAGATGGAACTGATTGTCCTTTAGTGCAATACACAGTTGAAAGACAAGTTCTTTGTAGTACGAAGTACAGGAATATTCTGTGAAAACTTTCCACTGCAAGAATTTACACACCTGCATCACAAAGCTGAGAGAGTTATGTCCATGTTTCGACCTACTTACATGTGTGAAAGATTTTTCTCCATAATTAAAATGAACAAATCAGGGTTTTGATTGAGCATTAATGATGAAAATCTTTACAACTGCTTACGTTTACCAATGTGCCATGCTTTTGTGCCCGACATTAACTTTATTGTTTCTCATCACCAATGATAAACCTGTTTCAGATTTGTTTCTTTTCCTAATTTAAAATTGTTATTTGCTAACTGTGCCTCATGGTGCTCCATATTATATAGGTTGCCATTGTTAACTGAAAAATTTGGTAAACTGGTTGGTCAAGGTATACTTACATGCTTAAAAATTATCCTTTCATTATTGAGAGACACGTTTGATACCTTTGCCATGAAGGATATTTAGGTGCTTAAAGTGGCATTTTTTCTTTTCATGTTTTATTTTAGAATTGTGACATTTGTTGATAGGGCAATGGAATAACACAATATCTTTCCATGATTGCATTGCACACTGTGAAAACAGCACAAGTGTGCCACAGGTACATTGTATCCCTGCTACTGAGTAAAGCAAAGCAGCATAATCTGTGCTTCAAGATACACACTAAATGAATGGTGACAGTTTCATTTCCCTGTTTACACATCTAGTAAGTGTGCATAATGTGACCAGGAAGCTGCACATGTTCAGCAGCTCTGCACAAGTACAGAATTTCTGGCCAACCCTGCACTACATGCTGAAACCACTGTCATGGTAAAACATGATATAATTTCCTGTAAACATCCTGACAACAAAACAGTGTAGGATTTACGAAAGGCACAGTGTTTCCCACCTCATTCAGTAACACTAAATCTGCGGTTGAGTAGAACCACAAAAAATCATTTCTATATGTGAGAATTCTGAAGCTAATAAAAATTCTACCACAGATTCCTGGGGTGGACAAGTGCCCACTCTTGCCCCTCCCCCCCCCCCCCTTCACCCCCCCACCCAATCCCCCCTCCTCTCCCTTGATATCTTTGGCCAATAGGCATGTATGTTGCTAATTTAGATGTGAATTGTACCTCAGAGGTAACATAATACATATACACACTCACATACACATGCCTAGCTGCATCTCCCGGCTGGCTGACTACAGTGAACTGGCACTGCAAGTCGAATGGAGAGAGCTGTTGTGTTGGATGGAGAGGGCAAAGTGGGAAAAGAGTGGGTGCATAAGATGGGTCTTGCATATTGATTTTCTGCAGGGGTATGGACCACGTAACAAGGAATTGGGAGTAGGTGTGGCATAAGATTGACAAGTACATTTCATAGACTGGGTGGGCTGCAGAATTCCGTAGTGAGAGAGAGAGAGAGACATTGGATAGGATGTCCTCCATTTCTCGGCATGACAATAAGTGCCCAGCAAAGGATATGCACTGAAGGAAAACATTGCAACACCAGAAAATGATTAATGAAGAGTAATGAAGTTTTGGGAAGACATTTGTTTGGATAGCATATTTAAGTGATTAATGTTGCAAGATCACAGAATAACATTAAGTGTGAGATAAGCCATTGCAAATTTGAAACACTGGTACATTAATAATTGGAGTAACTACCAGAATTTTGAATGCAAGCATGCATGCATTGTGTTGTACAGGTGCTAAAAGTCAGTTTGCAGGATGGAGTTCCATGCCTGCTGCACTTGGTCAGTCAGTACGGGGATGGTTAATGTTGGTGGTGGATGACACTGGATTTGTTGTCAGATGATGTCCCATATGTCCTCTATTGGAGACCCAGGAGGTCAAGGCAACGTGTCGACACCCTGTAGAGCATGTTCGATTACAACAGCAGTGTGTGGGCAAACTTTATCCCATTGGAATATACCCCCTGAAATGCTGTTCATGAACGGCGGCACAGCAAATCAAATCACCAGATTGACATACAGATTTGCAGTCAGGATGTGTGAGATAATTACAAGAGTGCTCCTGCTGTCACACAAAATTGTGCCGCAGACCATAACTCCACGTGTATGTCCAGTGTGTCTAGCACACAGATAGATTGTTTCCAGGCCCTCAACTGGCCTTCTCCTAACCAACACACACCCGTCACTGTCACCGAGGCAGAACCAACTTTCATCAGAAAACACAACAGACCTCCATCCTGCTCTCCAATGAGCTCTTGCTCGAAGCCACTAAAGTTGCAAATGATGGTGGTTTGGGGTCGGCGGCATGCGTGCTACAGTGTGTCTGGCTCAGAGCTGTCCTTGAAATAACCATTTTGTAATAGTTCTTTGTCGCTGTGGTGTCAATTGCTGCTCAGATTGCTGCTGCAGATGAAGTATGCTGCACCAGAGCCATACACCGAACGCCATGGTCTTCCCTCTGGGTAATGCCACTTGCCTGTCTGGAGCCTGATCTTCTTGTGACTGTACCTCCCTGTAACCACCGCTGTCAGCAATCATGTACTGAAGCTACATTCCTCCCAAGTTTTTCTGCAGTATCACAGAAGGAACATCCAGCTCGTTGTAGCCCTATTACACAACATTGTTCAAACTCATTGAGGTGCTGATAATAACATAAAAGCATTCTTGACTAACATCGATGCACCACCTCCAATCTGGAAGGTAACTAATGCTCATGTCCTTTACAGTTTGTATTTAAAGCAAACCTAATTTGCATCCTCATAGTGGTGCTATATGCCACTCTTACCTGTGTGGTGCAAAATTTGGATCTAAATCATCTTTGAGGTGTAGAAACATGCCTAACAACTTTTGTTTATGTCACACATCTTCTTCTTGGTGTTTTAATTTTTTTTTTCCCATCAGTGCAGTTAAGTATTTCCAGTATAGGATAATAGTGGATGGTCTCAAGTTATGCTAGTTTTTTCTTCCTTTTGCTTCTTACATCTTTTGCATATATTCTTTTTTTTCCTCCATTTCTAATTGAACCTGGAGCCCCTTCTACACCTGTCATCTGTCTACGGTCTCCCTTCCCAAATGCCTGTTTTGTATCTGCATCTGTTATCCTTTTCCTTGAAAACTGTGGTATCCACATTATTCTTTTTCTTGTGGTATTTCTTTCTTCTTTCCTTTTGCTGTGTTATACTTACTTTCAATTCAACTTCATTATTTCTCTCTTCCATGATCTTTTGCCAGCCTGCTTACTGCAGTAAATATAAACAGCATAACAAGGAGAGGTAATGGTGAGTCATTTTAAGAAGTGTTGGTGTTCTGTAGACAATCCCCTTATTGAAAATAAAATGTGAAACTTGTGTTTCCAATAAAAGGCTAATGGGTCTCTTATGCTTAAAATCACAATTCAAAACAGGATGCAAAGGAAGTAAAACAGTACACATAAAAAATGTTCCTTATGTAACTTAAAGACTTTTCTGGGATGAATATCAAGTAGTACCATGAATTATTGATAAAGCACAAAGAGGAAAGTTCATTATTAAACAATGTCACTGTGTTTTTGAATGCAGTATTTCCCCACTAGACATATCGACAGATCAACTGATATAATTATGCATATGTGCAGCGACGTTGCTAGGTGCAACACAGAGTGATACATTTGACAGTGCCAGGTTACATGAGTAAACAACAGCAGCAAATTTAATGACTGCCACATACCATCTCAGTCTCATTTGCCTCAGTTTGCTGATGTGTACTGCATGCTGTTTGGTGGATGTACTTATGATAACCATGTAATACTTGGCTATTTCTTGGACACTTATTTGGACTCTGTTATTCCCTGCCATCGACATTTGGCTTGCATATGTACATGTATATTTTCCTAATGTGGTGCAGTCTCCATTTTTGACTGCTTGTTGTGCCTTCAGTGAGCAAACAGGGTGTACTCATGCAACGAGTGTGTCTTTCTTGCTTGCCAGTCAGACAATGTTACATTGTTTTCCAGCACTAACATTTGAGTTTTTCAATATTTCTCTGGAGTACTTTTATGGCCAAGAAGTATCCGTCTTCAGAATTCTTTATTTATGTTTAGTTCAAGAGGAGTCACGATGTATTACTATCTGTGATTTATTTGCACTTAATTGACATCCAATAAAACCTGTTTTGTAGATGAAGAAGCAAACCTTTAGCATTAAAGCTGCACCACCACTGTGTTGATGATAACAGCAAATGTATCTGTCATGTACATGAAGTTGTAAAATGTTTCCTGGGACTATTGAAAAAAATTGTTGAGATTACCCAAAAGCCCATTGATAAAATGATATGCAATTAAGGACGTATCCTGTAAAACATTACATTTAAATATTATTCCCACAAGATGTGTGGTATATGCTGTGTGGGAGTGAATACATAATGATTACTTATAACTTCAACAATAAACTGTTTACCAAAAGAAAAAAAGGTATAATTTCAGCATCACTTTTTGTTCATTCTTTCTGGTAATTCTTAGATTATCTAGCTTGAGGACACTTCTCTGAAAAATCTTCATGTTTATCACACCAACACCCAGTGTCTTATCTCTCCTTCAGCAAACAATTCTTCCAGGTAAGATAAAACCGTATACTTTATCACTGCTGTTAAAGAATTTTATCTTGTTGTGTTGGCTCATACTTAATCAGAGCAAGATAATGGAATATAAGACAATCTGTTCATTCTTCACATGTTACAATCAGGTAGTGTGATTTAAACAAGTGGTGTGATTTAACAGATGGCTTTGAGGTATCTTCTTATTTTACGGTGACACAATGAAATATGTAGTGGATGCAATGGAGCGTAAAGTGAAGAAAAAAAATCTGGTGCAAATTCAGTCTTATTCTGTGAGTATGAACACACTGCATCCCCTCACTCTCATTTCTACTATGCAAAACATTGCTGAGAATAGACCATGTTGGGATTGTTTGTGTTCCATAGCAGAGTGGTTGTTAGCAAACACCAGTAATGTGATAATGCCTCATAAAATTATCTGGCAGCTGCATGTGAGCTGCAGGACTAGCTATGCAATACATGAGGACTGTTATTGGAATTTGTACTATAGCAGTAATGTTATAGGGAGCCTAAAAATTATATTTTATTTACTATTACAGAATTGTGGCACTCATTGTAAAAATTTCACTGATGCATTATTATGAGCCTGATATTCCAGATCTGAGGCCTACTGTGTATTTCCTTTTGTTTTCTCTACATTATTCTACTCTTTTTTCTGTTCTATTTCTCCATCTTATTTAAATCTTCCATATGTTTGAGGAAATATGTTAAAAGAAATTTCATTCTGTGCTTTTATTGGCCACAGCTTCATTTTTTGAAATTCACAGAATATTATTAATATTGGTAATCGTTACTTACTCAACCTGCTAGAAGTTAAGGTTCAGCTACTTTTTCCATGTGAATGATTGCAGCCACTGATGTTGTAATGGATAATATACATATTATGTGGCCATCTAAACATTTCTCATAAAAAGTTTGTGTTCTGCTTCTGTCAGTTGACATGTTCCACATCACATTTAATGGAATTATGATCTATGGAATATGTAACTAACTATCTAACTCTTCTGCTAACACTACATGGTTCTAGTAGTTGGCTGTGCATAAGTGTTTTACTGTATGTATTCGCAAACAAATATAATGTATAACCAGGTGTGAGGCAACATGGTAGTTGCACACCATTGTGAAAGTTTCATCATGTTAAGTCTTCAGTGAGGTCTGCAGTGATATGTTTGAGAGAGTGTTTTAATTAGCAATTGTTACATCAAAAAGTGTGACTACATTCTCTTTGGTGTAGGGAACTTCTTCCGGATTTTTTCTGATGGCGCCCATGGCTGTATAATGAAGTTTGCAGCCTCAGCTATTGCCTTTACCCCAATAATAATAAACTGAACCCCTGTTTTTAAAATCTGTCCTCAGAGACCACAAAATACTGGTCATGTACTAGGTTTAACATGTCACTTTTAACAGCTACTACTCATTCCGCTATTGGTACATTGAATTCGCTGTATCATACGTCAGTTCTCTATACTACATCCTGCTAGGATCAATTGGTATGCTTCTCACCATTTTGTCTGTGAGGAATGGAAGTACATTATATGACAGGCTACTGAATTCATCTCCAGGTACCACATAGTGAGATAACTCCTCCCACCATGTTCTTGATGTGTCATTTAATTTGTATCTTGCTAATAGTCTAATCAACCAGTCCAGTGACTAGCAAAAATTCATACACGGAAAAAGAAACTGGGAGAGACTGTGACAGACTAAAGCTCTGCACCAGTTGTGACTAACTCTTGAATAAATGTGTCTAAGAGACTTTTATGTTTCCTTACAGTTTTGCCTGAAGTGTGGTAGATTTTCCCCCACATAACTAAGTTGACTGAACAACCAAAACATCTAATGTGTACTACCCTTATTACAAAAATCTGAGGTGTTGTATATTATTTCCTGGTCAGATGTGAAAAAAATTAGTGAGTTTGAAGATAATACCTGTTGGATGGCTCTGTTTACTTTACGTTTTTGTAGCAGCTTTGGTAAACTGTGCTAGGAAGGATCACACACCATTTATAGCTGTTGTTAGGACAGATGATGCAATATACGAGGTCTGTTCAAAAAATTCCGGAACATTCGTAATTTCCCACCAATGGTGTGCTCTAGTGAAATGCAGTTGGTATTTCTGTAACTGCCAGAAGTTTCACTGTTGTATGTCTTTAGTTATTGTTCAGTTCTGTATTGAATAGAATGTTTTGTCACACAGTTTGCGAATTTCGAGACAGCTGAGTTAGAGGAGCAATGCGTCTGCATTAAATTTTGTGTGAAACTCAAGAAACCTTTTACAGAGACACAGCAAAAGATGCAGGAAGCCTTTGATGATGAATGCTTAAACCATGCTTGGTATTATTAATGGGTCACACTGTTTAAAAATGGCTGGACAGAAGTTAATGATGACCTTCATTCAGTACACCTTTTGACATCTACCAATGATGTTTATGTAAGGATTGTGCATACCAATCGAAGACTGACTGTCCAATAAATTGCAGAAGAATATAACATTTCAGTTGGATCATGTCATGAAATCCTGACACAGCATCTTGGAATGCATTGGCGAAGGTTCTCCAAGACCAAAATAAGCTCGTCAGGTCAGGTCAAATGTCAAACCCATGTTGATAGTTTTCTTTGACTTTGAAGGATTAGGTCATCATGAATTCATGGCATAGAAACAAACTGTTAATCAATGGTACTATCAGGATGTGTTGCGATGAGAAGGGAATGGTCTGAAATGAGGTGAGACAATTCATGGCTCTTGCATCTCGATAACGCGCGCATACATTCATCCCTGTTGGTGCATGACTATTGCATAAAAAACGAAATCACTGCACTGCCTCCTCCTCCATACTCTCTAGATCTGGCCCCTGCAGACTTCTTTTATTTCAAGCATTGAAAACCCTTTTGAAAGGATGAAGATTTTCAATGATAGACAAGATAAAAGGAAATTCACAGACGTCACTTTCCGCAATCCAGCAAGAGGCATGTCAAGACTGCTTCAGGAAGTGGAAATGGCAATGGGAGCAGTGTATCAATTGTGAAGCAGAGTATTTCAGAGGAGACCATGCAGAATAAGTAAAATGTAAGCATAGAAAGATTTTGTGGTCAAAATTCCAGAATTTTTTGAACAGACCTCCTATTCAAATAATCTACAAGTATCTTTCTGTAAGAAAGGATATATTTTATTTTCTGATATTGGCTGCACAGATGCTGTCCTTCTGCAGGAGCACTGGGCAGCCCCTTCCTCATTGTTGCAGTCTCTGTCTGTTACCACCAACAGCACGTCTTCTGCATTGCTGCCACCTGTGGGGTCTATCCTCCCCCCCCCCCCCCCCCCCCCCCCCCTCTCCACCCCTTCCGCTGCCACATAAAATGCACTGACAATGTTTTGTCAGTAACTTCTGTCTTGCATATTAGCCTGCCTTCCACTTTAAGCTCTCAGATTGGAAAATCTTGTCCAGTGCTGTCCCCAACAATCTGCCTTTCCTTATCCTGTCTCGTAAGTCTCACTTTATCTGGGGTTCTGGATTACTTTTCCAAATTCTGTCTGTTTCCTAAACCTCACAGTCCTTCCTTCACCCCTCTTGCTTCCTCTTGAACCCCTCTGCCATTAGAAAGAGCCACTGGCTCTGAAAGCTTGCAGACTTCAATACCTTTTTATATCGGTTCTCCTGCTGTCGCTTAGTGGTTAGATGTTTTTTATCCATCCAATTACATTATATCTTCTTAAGAAGACATAGATATTTTACATGCTATTGTTAAATGGGAAATTAACCAGAGTCTGCTGAGGTAGCTTCCACACCATCTATAAAGTTTAAAACCAAAACCATTTCATCAATTTATGAAGTTGTTAATTCAGGCTTGTTGAGATTTTATTTTACTATGTAATCACTTATATCCTCAGCTGCAAGTAATGGCAGCATTATGTTAGCTACATTCTGAGTTGGCAGCTTCTCTTTTTTTAGTTGCTTTTGGAAAATTCTTGTAATGCTTTCTGTTGTGTTGCTGAAGTTTCCATTCACAAATTTCTCAAGTGTTTTAAGCAAATATTTGTCTAGTATGTCAATATTTTGGTTTCCCTTTCACTGCCTGCTACAAGATGCAGTTTCACATTGATATATAAATGTTTTCAGCACTCTAAACTATTCTGCCATTTTACATAATCTCTGCTGAAAATGGCAGGAGTCAGCAACTGTAGAATTAGGGATGCATTGGGAATCATACAGCCAACCAGTTGCATGCCAAAAGTTTATTCCAACCATTGCCTTGTTCTTGACAGTGCATTGGTTATAACATATCGTATTTTTAGGTGTTATTACTTTTTCTGAGAAAGAGAGGTTTATATCTGTTGAAACCTAGGTATAGGTATTGTGTGAAGGTGCTTGAATCACAGATAGCTGGGACAGTTCCTGGTGATGGAAAGGTTTTCATCGCTAGTATTGGATTGGCAGGTGAAGGAGAGATGGTGGTGTGAAATTCCTTGTCACTAGACTTTGCAGCAATGCCCTGGGTTGAAATCCAAGTCTCTCTGTGGCCTCATGGAATGATGGCATGTTAATGGTGATCAACCTGTAGGATTGAGTAAATAAATACAAAAGAAAGTAATGTAAAATTAACGACAATTTTTATATGAATGTCCGTATTGCCTACAATTGTGTGTAATTGCATTAGCCCAACATTTTACCTCCTTTCACTACCTGGAAATGATTGTAAAAGCTTACTACATTGTATGTTGTGAATAGAAGATTCAACAATTACTAGTATATGATGACATCACATTATTACATGTACAGTTGATGACATTAACAAAAATATGGTTCCTTTCATTACCTTGTGTACCAAGGACTCTGTTTCCTATACTATGTATCACATATTCCCTATTACAAGTGATTATTTACTTGATGTCTATCACCTTAAATAACTTAATCATCAGTGACTATATATTGTAATCTCCCATTGCAGTTACTTGATTGTCAAAGTGCCTTCAACTAATTAAATTCTACCTATAATACATCTAAACTGTATGTGTCTAATTACAGGAACGCTATGCACAAAAGTCCCAGAAGGCAGAAAACAAAGATGAGCACCACTCACAAAAGACTGATCATCCATTTTTAAAAAAGAAGAATCTCATAAGTGAAAACGAGCAAGTGGGTCACAGTCTAAGACACAAGGTATGATATTATTTCAGTATAATTTCTGTCTATAGAAAATAAAAAAAATAAACAGAAGATATACAGATTTGATTTGAGTTAGTAATTCCTGCCCACCACCTTTAACATTACAGTTACACAAACAGTTTCCACCCCCTCTGTCCTATCGTCTCCTCCCCATTCTCATCTCCCGCCCTGTTTATTTTGCAGCCCTCTGCTAATGCATCCACCCATCTTTTGCTACTCCTCTCTTTTTTTTGCTCCTTTTTTTCCCCTCCCCCCTGCCCTATAACCTCCTGACACTATGCCTGTTAGAAGTCTAGTCCCTACACACTCCACCAGACAGTGTTCATCTCTCTCCCTACCCGTATACTATTATCCCTTTCTCTTCCGTGCTCCCTCCAGATTGTTGCTTGCATCCCACATGATAGTTGCATTCTAGCCTGAGATGCTGGAGTTGGCGGTCATGTGTGCGTGAGGTGTGTACTTGCTTGCATGTGTGTGTACGAACGTGTGCGCGCGCACACATGTTTTTGTGTGTGTGTGTGTGTGTGTGTGTGTGTGTGTGTGTGTGTGTGTCAGTCATTGTATGTATGTCTCTTTTACTGGTGAAGGCTATGGCTGAAAGCTATATGTAAGTGTCTTTTAATTGTGTCGATATGCAACTTGACATGTCTTCTTTACAGTAAGTAGGAATCTGTCTTTTGCTACAATGTAGAAATTCTTCTGTGGATTGGTTGGTTGGTGGGTTGGTTGATTCGGGAGAGGGGACCAAACAGTAAGGTCATCTGTCCCATCAGATTAAGGAAGAATGGGGAAGGAAGTTAGCTGTACCTCTTCACAGGAACCATCCCGGCATTTACCTGAAGTGATTTAGGGAAATCACAGAAAACCTAAATCAGGATGGCCAGTAGCTGGTTTGAACTGTTGTTCTCCTGAATGTGAGTGTGTTAACCACTGTGGCACTCAGTTGTTCTCTGGAATAGAAGGAGTTGTCAAGAAGAAACTTTCTCAGTTTGTTATCAAATTTTACTTTATTGTCTGTCAGACATTTTATGTCACTGGATACTGTGCACCCATTTCTCTGCTAAAGTAAACATAATTGGGAGTTATGAATGTAATTTTTCCTTCTGGTACTGTAATTATGTGCCCTATTATTCCTTTTGCACTGTAGTGAATTATTTGCAACAAACTTCCTGAAGGAATAAATATAATGTGAAGCAGTTGTCAGAATACCCAACTCCTTAAATGGAAGTCTACAAGATGATTGTGGGTGCACACCACATATTATTCTTAAAGCATATTTTTGTACAATGAAGACTTTCTTTCTTAAAGAGGAGTTACCCCAGAACATTATTCCATATGACATAATCGAATAAAAATTTGCAGAATATGTCCACTTACTGATTTGTCTCTCCTCAAGATTTGCAGTTATTCTAAGTGCAAATGTGGCTGAACTAACTTGTTTTAGGAGTTCCAAAATGTGTTTCTTCCAATTTTAAATTCTCATCAATATGGACCCCTAAAATTTGGAAGTTTCCACCCTATTTATTATTTCTTCACCATGTGTTACACTTGCCATTGGTTTAGTACCTCTAGATGTTCAGAACTGAATATGTTTTGTGTTTTTAAAATTGAAGGTGATACCATTCACAGAAAACCAGTCAATGATACTTTTAATAACTTTGTTTACCATTTCTTCAATTTATATATGCTTGGATTAATTACAATACTATAGTCATCTGCAACTTATTCTGCTTGTTGTATACTAGATGGAATATTGTTTACATATATGAGGAACAGTAGTGGACCGAAGATTGAACCTTGGGAACCCGTAAGTGATTTATCTCCCTCCAGAGCTATGTCCCTGGACTATATTGCTTGAATTACTTGCAAGGGAACTTCGTCAACTTGACCTTATATTTTCTCGAGAAAAAAACACGAGCTAGACATCAACCCTATCAATTGATCTCACTCAAGAATTCGGGCCATTATGCCAATACTACACAGGTATGGCTCTCTCACCGTAAGCTTTTAAGCATTCACGTGCTCAGGTTGTTTGTCATGCACCCCACTTCACTATTTCAGCATTGCTCAAATACGAAGTATTGTGCAGTGAAGTGACAAATGTGAAGACCTAGGAAAGTGAAGGAGGGAATAATAGTAGGAAATGCAACCCATATAGTGCAACTCTTACCAGTGTACTCCACTTCAATAGTGTCAGCTTCACATGTCAAAGAAAATAATGTGCACTGATGATATTCAAAATTAAATTACCCTAGGCTACATGTCGAAAAACTGTCTCATTTGTTTCCACTGCAATTATGAATCACAATATAAAAATGTTCAAAGCAGAGGGATCCTTTGACACCAGCTACACATTAGAAATTGCGCACTTTGACATAATGAACATAACACTTCACCAGCATCAAAACAGTATTTCCACTTCAGATGTATACCAAGAGGGCTCCTTTGAAAGGGCACGGCTGATTTTCATCCCCACCATTCCCTAATCTGAGCTTGCGCTCCATCTCTAATGACTTCATTGTTGAAGGGCCATTAAACATCAATCTCCTCCCCCTCTGGTCTCTGGTGTAGTCACTTCATTACCAAGCATATTGGAAGACTGACCTAAACACTGGTGTACATAACTGCCTATGAAGAAGCAGCTGCATTTGCAAGATGGTGTTCCACTCACTAAAGTTTACATCAACACCCAGAAGTTGTTGAAAGTCTGTAAACCTCCAGACAAACCCCTGGAACACACAGAAGCTAATTATGTCTAGCAGTTGGTAGTATCTTGTGCCACCTGCTGGTATTGTCAATATGGAAATGGTAGTGTCTACTACTCTGTGTCCACTGACAAACTTTTGTGACCAGGAAACCAGTCCACTGTTAAAATTGATCTGTTATCATCTCAGATGATTTTATAAAACACTTCTTGTCACCACTTCTGTAAAAGTTCCATGTTCACTTTCCCAGAAGATGAGGTGACAACTACAATTTTGTCCATGTGAAACAGATTTTGTTTGCTATGTGTCTACATAATGGCCCGAATTTTCACGTTAGATCAATTACTGGGGTTGATATCTAGCTCGTGTTTTTTTCTCAAGAAAATACAAGGTTGAGTTGATGAAGTTCCCTTTTAAATATAACTTTCTGCATTATTTTGATTGGATACGACATCATCCTGTGGTTGGCTACATCATCATTCCCATAGAAAGTCAATTTATCTAGGAGAATATTGTGATTCACACAGTCAAAGGCCTTAGAGAGGTTGCAGAAAATACCACCTCTCTAGTGATCTATGGAATTTTGCATGGCTGTTTATAACTGACACTACTCATTCACATATTATACATTTCATTGAGGATAACAAATACAAGAGAGTAATAAAAATAGTAACACTGTGTAGACGACAAGTGCTATTATTCATGTAACTAGAGTTAAGGCAATGTAACCTGCCCATACACAGAAGCTTAACGTGCAGTGAGCTAGCTTGCAAGACAGGAATTTGAGCCGAATGCATATCAAATCCCCACAGATCATTAACCACCACTGGTGTGGTATATTAGCTAGCTTCAGTGTGGTTGTACGTTGTTTTCCATGCTTGTTGAGGCAAATGTTGGACTGGTCTCACTCTCTGCTCCGGAAAATATGATACACAATCAGCTAAAATACAGTAACACGCAGACCAGAGATTACATCATCCACAGAAGATGACACACACAGTTGCATTCCATTAAGTTAACTGATGACTAGTGACAGGAAAGATACCAACCAACAAAGATAAAATAAAATAAATTTGACAAATCTTGACCACAGTGCTAGGAAGGAGTGTTATGACAATTACATAATTTTTGTCAAACTGTGAAACTCAACAGAAAATCAATCTCTGCTTGGTTCTGTAAGTATTATAATTAATGGTTATAAAATCATTCAAAAGTGCTTATTGGTGTAAAATAAACTACAGTCAACATAAGCACTCTGTTGCTTCAAGTGGCTTGTGGATGGTTATAAAAGCTGGGAAAGAATTTGAAAAAAACGAATAAAATAAAAAACAACACTAAAAAAGAAGAATGGGCAAGAGCAGTGATAACTGAAATAAGTGTGTAAAAACCAAGACAGGAGAAAATATAAAACTGGTTAAGACAGGACTGAAAGGTAGGCAATGAAAATAGGCAGAATAAGAACAAAAAGTGAAGATTGTTTTAACATGGAAGACACTGAAAATGGATATGGAGTAATAGAAGGTATCCCAGCAATTAGAGTACATATTCCTTGATAAGGCTCCTTTCTTCCAACGTCTGGTATTGTGACTGTTTCTGCTTGGAATATACATTTTGACTATGATTAACATATTGTTGAAATGCTTGCTAGTTATTGATGTCAAACAGAAAGAAATGTAACAGGAAGAACAGCTGTATTATGCTTTTAATGTAATTTCTGCTTTCATCTAGATATTTTATTTTGCTGAGTATATTATCAATATGAGCTTCGCTGCTGTAGAATTCACTCTGTTCCAAGTCAGCCCTTCCAAAAGATGGTGACTGCTTCCTACTTTTGGAAAGATGTTGTTTAAAATTATCTTATGAGAAGCTTAAAGAAGGAATCTTCGTGGGGTCGCAAATCAAAAAGTTAATAAAAGACAGTTTGTTTGAAAGTACATTGAATCCAGTGGAGTAAAGGGCTAGGGTTTCATTTAAAGAAATAGTGGCCAGCTTTTTGGGCAGAAACAAACATTGAAATTATAAGCACAGCATTAAAATAATGTTGCAAAGTTTCATGAAATTAGAATGTAATATGAGTGTGAAGCTCCATTTTCTACTTTCACATATTGATTTTCCCCACAAATCTTAGCGATGTCAGTGAAGAACAAGGAGAATGATTCCACCAGGATATCAGTGAAATGGTAAAGAGATAGCAGGGAAGGTGGAAAACGAAAATGATGAGAGATTACCATTATCTGCTAAAGAGAGATGATACTGATGATGGGAGGCAATCAAGGAAGGGAAATTTTACCCCATGTCAGAAAGAACTTGATGCAGTGAAATCACTGCAGGGAAATTAAATTGTGATACATATGCTGTGGTTTTTTTAATAATTGATAGCATTTTAACTGAACATACATCATTGTCTACCCTAATGCAGTGTGTAGTGATTCCATAGAAGATTACAAAACAAGTAATGTATTTTTAATTCAGTTAAATCATTCCCTGTTAGGGGCAAAAAAGCAGTTTCAGCTAAAAGTTGAGATGTGATGTGTACAAAAATCTGACATGATACATAAAACTCAAAATCTTTTTTGAAATCAGAATGAAAAATATTCTAAATATCAGTTTACAGTCATAAAACATAATTCCAAAAATTTTAAAGTGCAGCACAGTGTAATTGGCATACAACAATGCTGTGCTTCCTTGCCTGGAGATGATAGATGGTGGAAGACTGTTCAATTACTGGTAATCAGCCAGTAAGAGGAAGAGATGAAAGGAGCATGAAGTTTTTGATTACAAGACTGTGCACCAGTGTCTTCACTTAAAAGAAAAACATTTCCATAGTTAGTGAACAGGATCACTGTAATAGTAGTTTGCAATCATAGTCTGTTTCACTTCATTAAATGGATAACAATTCTAATATCATACATCTGTATAACATGTTAATTTCACATTACTAATAATGGGCAGGGAGGTTGTCATGTCCTATTTTTAAAAATGACTCCAACATTTACCCTGATTGAATTGACAAAATTATAGAAATTACATATCAGCATACTTGAGTTAGGTAACAATTCTGAGTTGACATTGTAAGAAAGATATTTCTTTGTGTCCATACCTTTCAGTAACTTGCAAAAGTATCTGGGAAATGGACTTTTGCTATTTCAGAAGAGAACAAGAATTCAAGAAGAGAAAAACATGGCCTAGAAATTATTTAGTCTCTCTCTGGCCACCAAAACTTCTTTCAGAAGCATGTTGAAACAAGATGCTACACTCACATCTACTTTTCTGAATGGAAAAGGAGGACATGACTCCCTCAGAGTCACCAGTCATTGAATGAGTGCAGGTCATCTGTCATGCTGAAGTTCTCCAAGTCATGAAAATGTATCTTCCATTAGAGCTTCCCTTTATCTTCAGTCCATTAGTTATGATATCCTCCACTACATTATCATGTCACTACTGTGAGGGAGTAGAAGGTCCTCCATAGCTGCATTACACAAAGATACTAAGTTCTGATCTAATTGCAAGTCCATTTATTTTAGCTGTGAACTGACTACCTGCAGAACATTATGTGTTTTATTATGCAGTTTCTGTCATTTTTTCATGTCTACTTATTTGCTACCTTCTGTCACTAGAGGGCTCTGAATTGGAACATGTAAGGTGGTGGTGTGTAATGTAAATATGGTGGTGCCTGAGAAACAACGTGTAATAATTGAGTTCTTTTGCTTTTGCTGCACA
The DNA here is from genome assembly GCF_021461385.2 of Schistocerca piceifrons. Lineage (NCBI taxonomy): Eukaryota > Metazoa > Arthropoda > Insecta > Orthoptera > Acrididae > Schistocerca > Schistocerca piceifrons. Next base: position 278,757,622 of record NC_060140.1, on the reverse strand, counting down.
CAAAAGAATTAAATTACTGGTCAACTGATGAGTCATTTCTGTAGCTAAAGTGTAACTCTATTAATAAGCTGACATAATTCAAACAAACAGTGCCTCTACAGAACACTGACTTTTCAAGAGATTTTGAGAACACTAATGTGAATGATATTGGTATGTAGTTGTCAACACGATCTATATATGATTTCTTGAGAAGGTGTCTACACTGTATAGTTAAGAGTGTATGGGAAAAGACTTGTCTGGAAGATTGAGTTCACATGTGATTAAGCATATCAGTATTGTAGTTTGCACAAACCTCTATTCCAGTCTTAGTGCAAGTGCTCCTCATCAAACCCTGCAGAGAGGTTTTGGATTTATGCTACCATTTCTCTTCCCCTTACCAGTTAATCTTGGTGATGAAAATGTCTGCCACATCTAGTATTTAAATAAGTTACATCTGGGCCAGGTATCACCATCCACAAGTGCATTGTCAACTTGGCTGTGGATAAAACTGGTTGGTGGTAAGCCTACCATTACCAACTGTAAAAATAGATCTCTTAATGTGACTGTGCTCAAACATATAAATTTATTTATTTATGTTTCAGGTGCAAACTGATGGAAATAACAGCAAATCTCAGATAAGTAAAGGAATTAATGGCTATGAACAAGATTCTTCTACATCATCTTCATTTTCTGTTAAATCATCCCCCACAAGTACACCACCATCCTGTCCCACACCTGATTATGACAATATGAGTACATCTTCTGTGTCTCCTAGAAAATTGACAAATTCAGCACATGGACAAGTTTTAGTAAAAGAATTAAGTAAAAAATTATCAACATCAATAAGTTCTTCAGCATCACACAAAACTGTAGAGATTATAAATAGAACAGATGCAAAAAGAACAAACAGTGAGATGAGAGTTTCCAATAGACTTCCTGATAAGTCAGCAGAAAGTGTGGAGATGGAATCACTTGAATCCTTTAAACTGACAAATCCTCGTGGTCCACCTCCAAAACCGCCACAGACGTATTTCAACACAACAAAAGAAAGGCCTTCTACAATGGATTCCTCTAGGTATGTACCTTATGCTTATCTATCCACACAGTATTGTGTAAATAATGGTTAAAATAACTGCACATAGCGAAACACCAAATAACAGAAATTATTTTTTTCCATGACCTATTTGTAGTATAGTAGTATTTTACAGTAATATGAGCACTTCATATATATAATATTTACAGCATGCTATGTCCCACATGGTAGGTAACCCATTCAAGTAAAATAATGGATACAGTCATCACTACAGTTCCTTGCATTGCAGTACAATGATGGGTGCCCCCCTCCCCCCTTACAGCACTGTAGATGCAACATGTGACTCTGTAACTCACTGTTTTCAGCAGACATACTATTACATGGCACTAGTTGTATGTTTGTGAAATTGTTAGTCTGTGTGTCATGAGCTCTGGGAGTGACAATAAGTCTGACCCCCACAAAGTAGAAGCTGTAAGAACTTGACATTATTTGGAAGAAAATGATTGCAGTGAACCCTGTAATGATACAAACTATGACCTTACAAGAGATACACTGTAAAGTGATGAAAACAGTAGCATTTTGCAACTGGAGGTATGCAGCAAAGCACAGTGATGTAAGATACTTGTGTCAATATGATGACAAAGGAAGCTACAGAGTGTTCAGTGGTGATTCATTGGAACTGGGATGATATAGCTAATTGTCCTCAAACCATTGTTTGTACTGTGACTGGTATTGATAGAAAGGAAGTTCAGATAGTTTTTTTTTTTGACATCATGTTTAACTCTGATTTTCATTCTTCTTTCAGAGGTTATTTTCAGAATGTTAACAACATTTAATTGTCATATCATGTGTCACATAGCTTACATGGATTTGAATATCAGATACATAACAAACCCTTCATAATAAGTCTTTGTCAATAAGTGCAACAGCTGCTGAGATGATCTGCTCACTCACAGGTTAGTACTGAGTCAACAGAGCAGCATGTGCAGCGTATCTTAATCTCTGCAGCATTGATTCATCTCCATCATCTGTGTATCCAATCCATCATTGTGATGTAGGGCATCAACATGGTTCCAACCATCATGTTGGAAATTTGGAAGGGTACTATCCTTTGGAAAACTGAAGTAAGCATTGTCCTCTTTGACCTACAGGAATATCCATATTATCATGTATCATGTCTCTGTATCTTCAGTGAAGGAAAAAGTCCTATCCAGGGACATATGTGACTTTTGTGATCTTAAAAATTAGTACAATGTGTGTTCACCTTCCCTGAAATATGTATAGCTACTTCATCTCCAAATACTATTTTTTCATTCAAATAATCTGCTTCCATCAGGACAAGTTAGCAAATCTATTAGCAAAACACATACAGGGATCCACTAGTGTACAAATCCCTGTGGTTACTAGATCAAGTGAGACCCCACATTAGGTAAAATACAGAATTCAGGCAGACACTATTAATTCTTTGTAGGGTAAACTTCCTCTTTAATAGAGTGCACTGAAATCTAATCATACCCAAGAGCATAAAAAAGTCAAGATTTGAAAAATCTTGTATCACTAATTAATACAAATTTTAATGCTTGACAAAATATTGAGCACAATCCACCCTGTGGAAGTGCTATTTTTGTGGTCGATAAGTTAACCACTTTGTGGGGTCTTTTACTAAAATAGCAATAAACAGAAGAAATGGAAGCTTTATTTGTTGTTATCTTTGTTTTTTATATTCATACACATAAATGCATACAAAATATAAACACATAAAATCACAAATTATACACCAGATTTGTTCTCATGCTTACTTCTGCTGATGGAAGGTTCCAAAGCACTGTCTGCACTGCAAGTAGTGCATGCTAACTTACTACATTTAAGTTTGCTTAGTGTGCTGCAAATTGCACACCTCCTTGATATACCAGTTGTAGACATATGTTCAGTCATGTTCATGAAGTGCACCCCTTGGAATCCTGTAGCTCTTTTCTGAAATTTTGACCTACTAATTATTTTTTTTAGGCTGGGTGTTGGTCCCATTTTCAGTTTTGAGGAGAAATTTCCAATCAGCTCATTGGCCGAATATTTCTAAATTTTAGGTGTGACTGAGGTTTAGTATCCCCAGCAAGAAAGCTTGAGTTGGTTTAAGTTGATCCCTGTCAGTTGCATTGGACTGAGCTTGTTAGTTTCACTGTCCTACCTCAACCAGTAACATAAAGCGATTTTTTAAATGTCTCTGTCGCAAACTTTCAGTGTTGTCACAGCTCTGTACATGGCTGCTGATTTTGCCTGCAGCTGTTAGCACTTCACAGTTGAAAACTGGCAACAGTGCTGCAAGCTGCCAGAGCTCTTCTTCTGCCATCTCAACTACAGTTCCTTGTCAAGTATACATGAATTTACTGTTGCTGCAACAATGAAGTAGTAGAAAATTTTCATTAATCCCCATAGAGGGAAATGAAAATTCATAGGAACTCTAGGACCAAATGGTACCAAAAATGTTTTGAGTGTTATGTTGACATGGATTCATACCCTGCTTAGAAGAATTGGAAGTAATGTCATCAAACACATCTTCCAAAAGAAGCTGTTCTATGTCAGTAGAGTCGAAGCCTGATTTTCCTAATGACATTATAACCTAAATTGTAAAAAACAAATTATTTACATTACAATATTTTTAACTGTTACACAACTATGTAAAAATATGATATTGAAGGAAGAATGCATATTAAAACTATTTACTGAGTGGAGTGCTAAAATTTTGAAACTTTTTACTAAAAGTGTCATGTATACACTGATGAGCCAAAACATTATGACCACTGCCCACTGCGAGGTTGTATGCTTCCTGGTGATGTTGCAGGTACATGACTCAGTAAGGAAAGAATGTAAGTGAGAAAGAGATGGACAGGCAGTCATTATAGTGAAGATATGGGCCGCAGATGTGGAAATCCACTAATATAAGTGGTTTTGACAGAGGGCACATTGTTATGGTACTGCAGCTGGAAACAAGAATCTCTGAAATGGTGAAGCTGGTCTCCTGTTGGTGTACTACTGTTGTGAACACCTATGGAAATGGTTGAAGGAAGGTGAAATAATGAGTAGGCCATATGGTATTGGACGATCATTTCTCATTACAAAACGTAGAGGTTGGAGGATCCCCAATTGTGTAATCCAGGATAGGCAGTGGTCTGTGGCAGGTATGATGATAGACCACAATGCTGGTGCAGGCACAAGTGTTTCGGAGCACACTGTTCAAAGGTCATTGTTGAACTTGGAGCTCCACATCACATGGTTCCTACATGTTCCCTGTGTTGACCTAATGACATTGTTGCAGTGGGCACAGCATCACTGAGTTTTCATCATGGATCAATAGAAACATATGGCCTGTCAGATGAAGTACATTTCTTTTTACACCAGGTCACTGGTTGGGTCCTTACATGCCGTCATCAGGTGAACAGCTGCACGAAACATGCACCGCACCTCAGGTGCAGGTTGGTGAAGGCAGAATTATGCTATGGGGTACATGTAGTTGGGCTTCCTTGGAATCTGTAACAAATAATCGAAGGCGTCATGACAGTAATGAACTACATGAACATTATTGCAGACCACTTGCATCACTTCATGCTTGAAGTCTCCCCCATGGCAATGACATCTTCCAGCTCGAAAAATGTCTGTGTTGCAAAGTCAGGATCATGCCGCAGTGGTTTGAGGGGCACAATAGTGAACTCACATTAATATCTTGGCTAGCAAATGTGCCTGAACTGTACCTATTGGAACACATATCAGGCAATAGTTGTGTGCCTGTAAACCAACATCGCAAAATTTGCAGGAATTGACTGACTTTTGCATAGACATTTGCTGCCACATACTTCTGGAATCATGTCAAGAACTTCTAGAATCAATGACAAGCAGAATCTCTGTTGTACTGTGTTTGAAAAGTGGAACAACATGCTATTAAATGGGTGGTCATAATGTTTTGGCTCATTGATGTATGCTGAGGTACCAAATAACATAAAATAACATGTGCAGATGTATTTTTTACAACAAAATATTACAATAAATTGATAGAAAGTTAAGATTATGTATGTATTTTTGCTGATATGAGACAAGAAACCTCATTTTACAGTGATTTGCACTATATACAGTGAAACTAGGGGCAAATTATTGTTAACATATCTATATTACACTACAGTATCATAATAAATTGATTTATTATTGTAAATCTAGAGACTTACCAGCAAAATTCAACACAGTCTGTGCTCTCCTTCAGTTTTGATTACTTTATGCAGCTCACAGCCCACAAAAAGTTGACCTTGCTATATTAAAATGGGAGTTGGCTTCTATGGAACTGCCTATAACATCTGAGTGCCATGCTGTATTTTAGAAGCCGATTGATAAAAGTGCCATTTATATAGTGAGATACCATAATAAAATAAAATAACTTCTGCAAAAGTATTTTTTTACAGCCAAAAAAGTACATAAACTCTAGGAAAATTGAGATTATGAACATTCTCTTGCATTCACACAGGGCCAGTTCCAGAACATGCCTCCCTCTTTTCCCTCACACACTGCTCAGTGCCCCAAGTGGCAGCTTGTGTTGCTTGTCCCTTAAGCCAACCCTGCATACATTAAACAAAAAAAAATTCATTTCACAGTGATTTGCACTAGATACAGTGAAATAGGAGGCAGGTTACTGTCTACGTATCTGTATTGCACAATAAAATCATAATAAATCAACTTAATTTTGTAAATGTAAAGACTTACCAGCAAAGTTACAACTCAGTCCATTCACTGGAAACTGAGAGTGCTTTACTTTACCGACTACAAAGTACGAATGCTACCACCTATTGACAGAACACTACAAGCTCATTGTGGTTGTTTTATTGGACAAAGAATGTTCCCATACAGTAGCTGAATGCAATAGGGCTGTTTATGGGCACTGGATTAGAGATTTTAACCTTAAGTGCTGTAGTTAAAATAATGACCACAAACCTATAAAGAGTTAGGACTTAAACTGACAAAGACTTCCAATTCAGTTTATAAAAATAGAGGTCCCTATAATGCTTAATGACCTTAATCACACATGCAGTGCATCATTAATTGGGGGTGTTCTCCAACACAGATTAGAATATATCATCTGTAGGCCTCTCTATATGAGGGGTCGATGTCAATAAATACCACCTTTAGAAAATTTAATGTTCTTCAGGGTTGCCACCCAGCTGTGTAGTAGTGTGATGTTTAGCCAGTCATATTTCAGATTTTAAAAAGGGCCTTCCCAAGGGCACAACTATTTATACATTTACTGAGAGCATTACAAAATTTTTAAATGATAGAATATCACCAGTTGGAATCTTCTGTGGCTTACTGAATGCATTTGATTGTGTCAGTCATAATAGTGTGGTAGAGAAGATAAGCAATGAAAACTTCAGGTTAGAATAAAAACAATATAAGGAATAGGATAGATTGCTGCTCACCATAAAGGTGATCTGTTAACTTGTAGCAGACAGGTGCAACAAAAAGACTGTTACACTTGCAATTATTAGCCAAAGCTTTCCTCGGTAAAAAAAACATTCACACATTCATACAAGCAAGCACACCTCACACACACCCTGCAGCCGCCACCAGCAGTTCCAATCAGAATGTGACTGTCACGTGAATAGCAATGTGGAGTGGGGAAAGGGGTAGCAAGGTACTGGTGGGGGGACAGAAGAGCACTGTCGGACAGGGTGTGCAGAGACTACAGACTGCCAGACACAGTTTCAGGAGATGGGGGGGATTCTGGGTGAAAAGGGAGGAGAGCAGAAAAGGAGGAGAGTGGAAAGAGCAGAGAGCAGAAAAGGAGAGTAGGGAAGGTACAGTGCAGAGGGAGGCACACAAAGAGAATGTGAGAATGTGAAAGGGGAGGAGGTGACAGGATGAGGAGGCAGAAACTGTTGGTTGGAGGGTTTGGGGGCAGTAGGTTACTGCAGGTTGAGGCCAGGATAATTTAGGAAGAGGAGAATGTATTGTAAGGATAACTCCCATAATGTATTGTAAGGATAACTCCCATCTGTGCAGTACAGAAAAGATGGTTGTGGAGTGGAGGATCCAGATGGCCCAGGTTGTGAATCAGCCATTGAAATCAAACATGGTATCTTCTGCAGCATGTTGTGCCACAGGATGGTGTACTTTGTTTTTGGCCATTCATCCTGATGGACAGCTGGTTGGTAGTCACACCAATGTAAAAAGCTGTGCAATGTCTGCAGCAGAGCTGGTACACAACATGGCTGGTTTCACAAGTGGCCAAGCCTTTGATGGGGTAAGATAAGCCTGTAACAGGATTGGAATAAGAAGTACTGTGTGGGTGGATTGGACAGGTCTTGCACCTAGGTCTTACACAAGGATATGATACCTGTTGCAGGAGGTTGAGATTGGGAGTGCCATAGGAATGGACTATGATGTTGTGGAGGCTGGGCGGGCTGTGGAATGCCAAGTTTTGGAGGGGTAAGGTGTCCCTCATTTTAGAGATGATGATAGATAATCAAAACCATGATGTAGGATGTGGTTCATTTGTTCCAGTCTGGGGTGGTATTGAGTGACAAGGCACTCTTTTGTAGGTGGCTCTTGGCGATGATGGGAGGATTTGGGGACATATGGGGAAATGGCAACCAACAGTTTCTGCCACCTTGTCCTGTCACCTCCTCTCCTCTCACATTCCCACATCCTCTTTGTGAGCCAACCTCTGCCAACATACTTGTCCATCCTTTTCCCTTTCCTTCTCCCCTCCCCTCCTCTCCTTTTTGGCACCTCTCCTCTCCACTCTCCTCCCTTTCCTCTCATCTTCTTTTCCACTCTTCTCCTTTTCTTCTCCTCTCCTTTGCTCTCCTTCTTTTTCTCTTCTCTCCTCTCCACTCTCCTCCTTTTCCTCTCATCTCCTTTCCCACTCTTCTCCTTTTCCTCTCCTCTCCTTTTTCTGCTCTCCTCCTTTTTCTCTCTCCATTTCCTCACCCTCCACCTCCTGACACTGTGCCTAGCACCCATGCATACTCTGCCAGACAGCGGTCTTCCTCGAAGTACTTCATCTTGCTATTCATGTGACAGTCGCATTCTGGTCAGATCTGTCAGTGGCAATGGCCAAGTGTGTGTGTGGTGTGCTTGATTGTGTGAATATGTGTATGTTTTCTTTGCTGAGGGAGGCTTTGGCTGATAGCTGCATGTGTAACAATCTTTTTGTTGTACCTGTCTGCAACTCAGTGAGTCGTCTTTATGGTGAGTAGCAATCTACCCTATTCCATAATTAGAGAAGTTAAGTTTTTAAGCAATATGTAGTTCAGCACATGCCTGTTTAGTTCTTATTTAAGAAACAGAATGCAGAACGTTACCCTAGCCTGTTCAAGTAATTCAAAGATGAATACAATTCCATCTGCATGGGGAGAAATTACAAAGAGAGTCCACAGGGACAGTCGTTGGCAAATTTGACCTGGTTGAAGATGATACAAGCATTTCTATTAAGCTGAATGAAAAATCATCACCACTGAACATATTAATTGTTGTTTTTGTGAAAGTTAGTGACTTGTTTTACACAAATGGGCTAGCCGTAAACTTTTTTTTTTTAAAAAAAAGAAAAGAGAAAAAAAAAAAAAAGGACAAAAAAAACCAGCTTGTTCAGTTTTATACTGTTAAAAATATCCTAGCTCCTATCAATTACTGAGGATTGTTAGTATAATTAACGTGAAAGATTATTAATGTGCTATTAAATGGAAAAATCAGTATGAGCACTACAATGTCTACACTTATACGAATGCACAATAGCCACAGAGTAATAGTAAAAATCAAAGAGTAAGCAGAAAACCATCAGTATTAATTCAGATATTCCAACATGTCCCCTTAAACTGATATCCTCACATATTCTGAAGTTTAGTTAACAGTCACCTCCTAACTTATTTCACAAGGCCATAGTTTCATATACATGTTTCATGTACAATGTTACTTAGGCGTTTTATAAGTGTATCAGATATCATTTCTTCAGAAGAAAGACGTTCAATAGTAATAACAACTGACTCGGCATGCTTTCTTATAAAATATTTTAGATCTATTTGCTTGTATCTAGAACTTGTCACTGTATTTTTGGTTCATTGAATGGTACCTTTGTCATCACAATATATATTAAGTGACTTAGTGATACTACTTGGATCTACCTGACACATAAGCTATCTTAACCACAGCAAAACCTTAACAGTTGTTGCCAAAGACATATATTGTAATAGCTTTTGTTTTCTACTAGTATTGTATTTCTTTACTTGAAATAGTTACAGAGTATCTGCCATTAATTTTGTTTTCACAATCTGCAGCACTGAAGGTTATTATTTCTCTGTAGCCATGTCAAGAAAATTCTAGCTTATAGCCCACGGTTTCCTCTAAATATCTATACAGTATTTTCACTGACGAGTAATGGATCTATTTAAAATAGTTGTTATATTTTTAATAATGTTAATGGGAAAAAAACATGTCAGGTCTGGAGGATGTAGGATAAATGTAGAAGACCTCTGTTGATTCATGATAAGGTTCACTTAAGTATCACTTGATTTGATTGCCTCAAAGTCCAAACTGAGTTCAAGTGGTGTTGACACCAGTTTGGCTTTACTCACTTCAAATTTCTCCAGAACTTTTCTTGCATAGGATTCTTGGGAGATCCAGATTTTTCCTTTTTCATGATTTTGTTTAATTTCCATACCTAGGCATTGGTTCACTGGTGTGAAGTCTTTTATATAAAAAGAATTCCTTAAAAAAGTTTTTGATGTGAATCAAAACACTTTTGTAATTTGAGAATAATAACATATTAGCAACACACAAAGCTGTGATAGCTAGTTTGCTACCATCTTTATGAAAATAGTCTGCCCCATTAGCTGAGTGGTCAGCACGGCGGTCTGTCACGCCAAGGGACCTGGGTTCAATTCCCAGCTGGTTCAGAGATTTACGCCACTCAGGGACTGGGTATTGTGTTGTCCTAATTATCATTTCATCATCATCAGTGGAAGGCAATGGGAAACCACCACTGGAATCACTTCCTTGGACACTCATTCAGTGGACCTCTCTGACAAGGCTTCCCCCATGACAAGACCTGCCGTAAGGCAGAACACAAAGTTCTATGAAAATAGATGCATGTATCAGTGTTTGATGAGATCAGTTTCAGTTTTCTTAACATCTCACTGGCTTTTATTATTATTATTATTATTATTATTCCAGTTCTGACCAGCCTCTTTAACTGCATAAACAACTTTCTTCAGACTCCATAATTTGTCAAGCACTGCAAAATTTTCTGGTGGACTGAGACATACTGCTTCTTTTAAATCTTTGTAGAGACAAGTGGTGGTGATATCAACATGGTTGATCTCTAGGTTCTCTCAAGCTGCTATAGATAAGAGATATCTAATGAATACATGCTTGGCCACTGGTGTGAAAGTTTGCTGATAAGTAACATCTTCACCTTGAGAGCACCCTTTTACCACTAGATATGCCTTAAATGTTTCTGGTGTATTGCCAGTATCAGGCTTTATCTTTAATACCCATTTAGTCTTGAGAGGTTTGTGTGCCCCCTGGATAGCTCTCTCTCTACGAATGTGCCATTAAGAACTACAGACGAGAATTATTTCTTGATTGCTTTTTCAGTTCTTCCTTATTTATCCCTCCCAAGGCCTCTGTGACAACAATATCTTCATTTGGAAGTCCTTTTTGCAAATTGTAGGTAAAATAGTGGGTTTTGGCTCTCTGCTTGACCTTTGCGTTATAAACTATAGTTGAATTATAGGTTCCATTTTTTTAGCTTCAGTTTACACTGGATCGCTGTCAAAATCATAAAACAACCCATTAACATATTATACTGATTTGGCAGTGTGGAAAGTATGGATCTCATGATAAACTGCTTTCTGCTTCAGTTCTAAGACACTGGTGATTTTAAGTTCCTCTATCCTTGAACTTGCAAAATTCTCATCCTCCTGAAAATTTACATCCCTGTTGACGTCTGACAAATCTCCCTATCAGTGAATCAGTCACCTTTTTTGCCTGGCAGTAGTCTACAAAAATCATCTTCTGTGACTTCTTATCCCACTTTTTATGACGGGGTTTTGGAAGGAAGATTAGGGTGTAACCTCCTGTCAATCTCGAGGTCATTAGAGAAGGAGGGTTTTGCAGTGGAATCGTTACACTACAGGTAGAAATCCTGAAGTGTGCTGAGTTCGGCTTTCTCCTGTATCAAAATGCATATGGTATTTAAAAGACTGCAAACTCCAGTGTGGAAAATAATAATATAAGGAAAAAGATAGTTTGCTACTCATCATAAAGGTGACACATAGAATTGCAGACTGGCACAGGTGAAAAGACTGTTGCACATTTAGCTTTTGGCCAAAGTCTTCTTCAGAAAAGGAAACACACACACTTTAATTCATACAAGCAAGCTTACTTCATGCACACATGACTGGCATTCCATTCTGAGCTGCTGGAGATGGCAGTCATGTGCATCAGGTGTGCTTGCTTCTGCAGTTTGCAAACTGTAACTACTCACTAAGCAGTGACAGGAGAAGACACATTTAAAAGGTATTTCAGTTTACAAACTGTAATACCTTATATATGTGTGTTCTCTTGCTGCCATCTAGTGAGTGGTTTTCTATGCAGTTACAATATATTTTTCCTTATATTGTTGCATATGACATTTTATTTACAAGTCTGGTGAATGAGTATCAATTTGATAAGTATGCAACTGTAACCATCACTTTAGCCCAATACTCCTTTGGTAAGTTTTCATTGAACATCTTGGTATTGACTTTTACAACTGAGATTTGACTAGCTCTCTCAGTGACACCATTTTGCTGTGGATTGTATTGTACTGTACACTGGTGGATGTTACTTTCAGAAGTCAGAAATCTTTTTATTTTAAGTCATCAAAAATTATGAGAAAATGAAGATGTCTATCAATAGACGCTGTGTCCATTGGCCCACATAAATCAGAGTTACCAAGTTCAAGACTTTTTAAAATACATTTTGCAAGCTGTGAATGGAAGATGTGACTATTTTCCCCATGATGGACAATTCATATGGAGCCTTGACCACACTATTGTCATTTAGTCCCATTGAAACTATTACTAACTTCAGCATACTTTGCAATGTATACATCCTAACCAGGGATGCCATAGGAATCCACTATTTTTTGTATAGTAGAATTGTTTTACTTCACCTGAATTCAAACTATGGATGTCATTCTTATGTGATGCTTTGGCACCTGCTGCATCATAAATGAATCCACCTTTCTATCTTTCTTTTTTCTAAAGGTCACTTTATATCCTTTGCTTACAATTTTAGTAACAGAGAGCAAATTCACAGTTGAGTTTGGAAGATGAATTACCCCAGGCACTTCTACATCTACTGTTTTATCACCTGTACTGGAGGTCAGATTGACATTTCCAGAAGTCTTTGCTACTAAACCATCACCCCCCACATTGATCACTGAGCTATTACACAGCCTGGCATTATGAAACTTCCCTTCATCATTCGTGGTGTGAATCAAGGCACAAGAATCTAAATACTACATCTCCCTTTTGTGAGACTGTTTAGAACCTGTTGCAAGAAAGCCATTCTTGTGTTCTAACTGTTTTTCTAATTTTCCTTTATCATTATTTTTTGCTGAGCTTCCTCCTTTTCACCATTTCTAGAACAATATTTGTCACTGTGTTCAAGTGCCATAATCATAGGTCGATAATCATCGGGTAATCTAGCAAGGAGCAAAAGTTCCAGTCCACTCTTCACTCGTCGAGAATTTCATTTCTTTTAGCTTAAGTGTGGTTGCTATGATTCAATTACAGCAGTCATCTACTGACTTGGATTTACCTAATTTTGTTCTGATTAATGTTTTAAGCAAGCCCACCCTATGTGTGAGTCCAGAGTCTTCAAGTGCTTTCTTGATGGTTATCCAGACATCTGCCATCAATACACGTAACTTATATGTGAGTAGCATGTCTTTTCCACGAAGAGGATAACCTGGGAATGTGCTTTTCTGTCTCATCTTCCAAGAATCATCCAATTTTGTCAGATCAGTAGGAATGTTTTCTGTAACATACCATAGTTTGTTGTGGATTAAATACACCTTCATGGCAAAGTTCCACATTGAATAATTTTCATGTCCGACTGTCAGAAGCCCATATGAGGTTGTACCACTCATTTTTAGGACTAAATGTATGAAGTAAACAGCTGTCTACACACACAAATGATCAGTTGGTGGAAGAAACAGGTTGGTACACACATAAGTTGCATATGAACCGATTTCAGATTTCTGCATACGACTTCTATTTTTAATCTTTATAAAACATTGCTTTCACATCTGTGCCTATAACCTTCTTGCTGAGCATTTTTAGTACGATTAACAGGAAAGCTTTGTAAACAGTTAACATTTTATTAAACGAAATAAGCAGTAAGTGCCTTGCAATGGCTACACGTGTATGAATGTGCAACCACCACATATTAACAGTAAAAATCAAGGAGTAAACAGAAGATTATTGATATCGATTTACATGTACCAGCAATGCATATTAAACTGATTTCAATACGCAATGTGAAGTTGAAATGAAACAAACAGTTCATTGATGGAAATTCAATATCTGATAGTGCAAGTGTTTTCAAATATAAATTAAAGGTATTTCTCCTTAACAACTCCTTCTATAAAACAGAGGAATTCTTGATTAGAAATAATTAGTCAGCCATTTATAGAGAAAAAACTCAAAAAGACCAGCATATAGATACATAATTTTTTTTAAAAATATATAGCCTGTTTTTTTTCAGTTGATACTTTCGGCATCATAACATTTATCATGAATATGGTCCATAGAAAATGTAACTAATCAACATGAGCAAACTAATGCAAGAAAACTATCACAGTCTTTTGTTGGCATTCTTCAGAAACTGGTTTAAGTGCATGTGGAAGGGCTTTATTAACAGACAGATATGTCACATAAATGGTGTGGGGATTTGTGATGCATATTAAGAAAATCTTATTGGTGTTTTTCATTCCCTGTTTTACTTGTGACAGACACCCATGCTCTTTTTATTTGTAACTAAAGCCTATTTCTTTAAACTGATGCTAGATTTTTACCAGTGAATGAATATAATCCACAGTTGCATAGAAAATAACATCAAATGATCAGAACAGGTTTAAAAAAGTCACTCCAAGAACACAGAATCCTATATGATCTCCACTTGTGACTTTTTTCCTAGCTGCACTGCTTCTGTCACCTGGCAAATATGAATGCAAGTATCATACAGTATTATGAAAAGGATAGACTGATACTCACCATATAGTGGAGATGGTGAGTTGCAGACAGGCACAACAAAAAGGCTGCTAAACAAGTCAGCTTTTGGGCAAAAGGAAAAGGCTATATTCTGAAGTAGAGCACACACCCACCCACACACACACACACACATATTCACGCAAACTCAGACACCTGGAGTTTCCATTGTTCCAGTATCAGACTTTGTTCATATCTACATCATAGCTTTTGTTTTTTTAGGATGGGGCTGACCACCATTGATTTCATGTTTGCATTGTGACCCAATGTGCAAACTAAATATTTGTGATTTTCTATCTGTTCCTCAGTATTACTTTTGTTGTAATATATCCTCTTCTATAAGGGATCTTCAAAAAGAAACAAGCCGGAGGCATAATTACAGAAACCGGTACCTGTATGTTATAAGTATTGACCTTGGCTGTTGAGACACATGTCCCAATGTGTCACAAGGTGGTGAATAGCTGTCTCATAAAATTCCCGGGGCTGTGATGTAAACCAGTTCCACATGCACAGCTGGATGTCATCGTCTGAGATGAATCGTTTGCCCCTACGCTGACACTCTTTTTTGACCAAGATGGCCCACTTCTGATTCACTTCGTGCAGCACAGGACAACAGTGAATGCCCAGCATTACTCACAACCCGTGACCACCCTTCGCCAAGCGAAAAGTCAACACGACCAGGCAATCTCACCCGTCAGGTCATTCTGCTCCACGACAATGCAAAGTCTCATACGTCCAACACAGTTGTGGCACTCCTGCAGAAATTCAAATGGGAGGCTCTCGGCTGCCCTCCATACAGTCCGGACCTCTCTCCCTGTGATTACGCCAGTTTTGGTCCCATTAAAAAGTCTCTGAGGGGCAAATGATTCACCTCGATGACAACGTCCAGCTGTATGTGTGGAAATGGTTAACATCACAGCCTCAGGAATTTTATGAGACAGCCATCCACTGCCTTGTGTCACACTGGGACAAGTGTCTCAACAGCCAGGGTCAATACTTCTAACATGCAGGTACTGGTTTCTGTAATTATGCATCCGGCTCGTTTCTTTTTGAACACCCCTTATACATGAATAACAAACTTTTGGAACTAGAAACATTCTGATTCGTCTTATGTAATTGTACTGTTAGATTAATACTTGGTACCCTGACAGCTAAACAGTTTGAAGCTAATAAATTATTGTATGGAAATTTGAACACATTGTCATTACCAAACATTGTTTGTACTGGTGTATAAAACTAAATCATATTATAATAAAAGGTAATTTTTTTTAAATGATGTCTTATTTGATTGTTGAGATTAATAACAATGCTTTTTTCTGATTTATGGTTTAATTTTTTTCAATAGTTCCTCCTCATCTGATGGGTCAACATCGAGTAAATCCCAAGCATCTATTAAAAAGCACCGTCCAGTCTCTGTAATAATTGGTGAATATCCTTCTGGAAAAGAAAAAAGGCAACCATCTAAGTTTGATTTTCTTGATAATGCAGTCTCAAATGGTACACAAAATTGTCCTGTTGAGAACAAGATGCTGGTTTCATCTCTTCTGCACTCAGAACTATCACAGACACTTTCAAGATCAAATCTTAGAAGAAGAACAGAAGAAAATGTAAGTTAAAGTGTTTAAACTACACAGAAGTATTTGTTGTACTAATGCACAGGACATTAAAAGTATGTACACTTTTAAATTACCCAGTGTCTCTCAATGGATAAGTCTTTGCTATTCAGTAGACATAAAGTCCAACTGAGAATAGGTAATAGGGCATAATATACAGGGTGTCCTAGCAGGAATGGCCAGTTTTCAGGGATATTACAGGAAAACTCATTTGAGGCAGAAAACTTTATATGCACATATGCCCTATTCTGAATGGTTTCCAAGATAGAACAGCTTTAATGTACATTTGATTTTGGGCTAGTGGTGCACACGTATGTGTCATTCCCACCCAACCTCTTTGATGTTTTATTCTAGTCCAACCTACCTCATTTCTTTTAAACTCTTTGTTTAGGATACCTTTCTGCCATTAAACTAGCCCATTGAACGCACAATGGTGTAGGTAGGTTCTCCTTTATATTGAGTATCTATTATTGGTTTGAGAGCACCATTAATTTTATTCAAAATTTGTATAGAACCTACTTGTAGTGCAACTACTTGCCTTGTAGCTAACAGAAATTTTCAATCCTTGAATCTAGGTAATCAGTTAAGGTGCATAAAGAGTGGCATTAGTCACATTCATTACTTTCTTTGATTTTATTTTGAATTTGTCATGATACCAAGTTTCTTTCTTTATGTTAGATGGGACCTTGTTTAATATCTTTGCGCTAGAGTACATAAGTCCACTCTGAACCAAAGGCAACAAGGTCATGTCTACATGAACATTAATTTTGTGTCTCTATTATGGATATGTGTTCAAATTGTTTGGGAATACCCATTAAAAACTTCTAGGACTTGTAAAGAAAGCAAGTACATAATATTTTGAATAAGAATACATGTCTGGCAATGTACTGTTTCCATTCTACAATGGTTTCAGTTCAGGCATGTAGTCGCCCATGCCTGCTGAGGGAAAGAGAAAAGTCTCTGAGTTGTATTGGTGTGAAATAGGGTACACAGGATGATGTGCATTACTTCTTGTAGGTCATATGTGAAGTTTAATTTATGAGACTCCTGTAAAGCCTGATGAAACTTTACTGGCATGAGTTCTAGCTGCTGCACTAGAAGTTGAAGAGACACCAGGTGGGAGGGAGAATGTCTACCAGGACATGCTTCATAAGTACAGTGTCTGTAACAGTGTTGGTGGCTGCCACATTGATATTGAGCTGCTGTTGTAATGCATCAATGCATCAGTACTGTCCTGTATGTACAGTATGCATTTTTTAAGATGCAAGCATGTAATGTTTAAGTGTTATTATAAACAACTGTGCTTAAGTGATAAGTGGATGTTTTGTTATGTTTCCTTTTAAATTGTTACCTGATAAATGTACTGCATCAGCCTAATTCAATTCCTGAAGCAGAAGTGGATGAGTTAAACATTTGAACTGAAACAGTTGTGGAATGGAAATGGTATGTTTCCAGACATGGGTTCCAATTCAAAATATTATGTATTTATGACCCTCTACAAGTCCCAGAAGAGGTTTAGTATCCATTCAAAATCATAGTCACTAGAAAGGCAGTAAATTATGGAAAAATATTGTACCTGTTACTTATCCCATGGATATGTATAGCACAGTTTCATAAAATAAAACTTGATGGAAATTTCCAGTTTTACAGAAGAAATATTAAAATAATGCATACAATTTGTAGGATTATCTTTGTTGTGTGTTCATTGGAACCACAGTACACAGAGGCACATACATTCTAGATAATATTTATATATTCTTTTGCAGGGTATTGTTATTAGTATAGCTTGTGAAACACATTAATGAGTCACAACAGATCACTGGCATATCATCATTTGCATTCTTTCCTTTGTGGTTCCATAAGTAATTTATATAAATTATTTCAGAACTGTCTGAATTATGATTTTTTTACAGGGAATTATTGTAAATGGTGGGAGTACAGTAGAAAAGCAAGAGGGAAGCAAAGTGAAAATCTCAGTGAACTCGGACACATTGTGCAATAATTTCAGTTCATCACCATCGTTTAACAAAGGATCTGATGCAAACACACGGCAAATAGCTAACAGTGTTTCAAAAGCAAGTACTCTCAGTAAAGTACCTTTATTCAGTGGAACTCTGAAAAGCAATGTGAAACCTTCAATTCAACGGGTTGCGGAAAAGCTTGGAAGCAAACTTGAAACTAATTCTGTTACCGTTGTAATAGCTAATGAAAAAGGCAACAAAGACATTTGTGCAGTGAAATCTGATACAAATCAAAGTTAACAAACTACTACTACATATATGGTGCAAATAGTTCATGTTTTATTTGCATGATACTAAAACTGCCTGTAGATTAACTCCACTTCTGTTATTTGAGTGATTTGTGTAGCCAGTATCATTCATATTTATTTGAAGGCATGCATATCTTATTATTACAGGACAAATAATTTACCTATAATCTATAATTTACTGATGCAGTTTTACAAATATATCAATAATCTGTCATTACCATTTATACAACATACATGAACTGATAGACAAACCAACACTTTTCTAGTCACATTCAGATATGCATTACTTGATTTTTTGTTGTATTATAACCAGTATCTACATATGTTGTATAGATTCAATAAAAATTCTCTTTATTTTGTTTTCTGTGTGTTATTATACCTAGAATTTATTGTGAATTCTTGGTGATTTGAACACTACCCTGCAGCAGCTAAAGAACATGTATTTCACGTGTAATTTGTATTGCATGCTAACAGAAGAAATGAAGACTAAGAATATTCCATCTCTTCTAAACTTATAACCTTGGAGTTTGCATTAGCAAAGTTCAATATTATAATCAGAAGTTTTTCATTCGGTCAGACATCAGAATAGGTTGATCCTGTCTCCTGCAAATTACATACTTTTGACCTTACCACAGTGGAGGTCAGGTCTATTTGTTACCATTAGGTCCAATATACGAGGGTAAGTCAATTATTATCCATAATTTAGTTATATTTTTGTAGTACTGTCATTTTACATTGATGGCTCATGCTTTGTTTATTTGTTGTTATATCTTTGCAATTTTCAAGCTGCTAGGTTAGTTGCATTATCACTGATATGCTGTTCATCATGGTTGCTCCGCTGTCCATTTGCACCAAAGAAGAGCAACTTTTAGCGATCCGTTTTTTGTGGTCGGAATGCATATCAGGGGCTGAAATTCATCAAAGACTTTCAGTACAGTACAGGAACAGTGTTTTGCCACAATGGAGTGTCTACAAATGGATTAAAAAATTCCGAAATGGTAGCACAAGTGTTACGCACGATGAAGGAGCCAGATGACCATTTACTGCGACAAATGAAGAAACCATTGAGCATTCATGTGAAATGATTCTCTAAGACAGACAATTAATTATTGACGAAGTGGCACATTGTCTGCAAATTAGTCACAGTTCTGCCTACGAAATCATCCACAACAGACCTGGGTTTCATAAAGTTTGTGCAAGATGGGTCCCAAAATAACTCGCACAGTTGCTTGGACATCTGCAAAAATCATTTGGATCGCTATGGTAATGAAGGGGACAACTTCTTAGACAGGATCATTAGTGGTGACAAAACATGGATCCATTATTACGAGCCAAAGAGTAAACGGCAAAGTATGGAATGGAAACATCCAGGTTCACCTTGCAAGAAAAAGTTCAAGACCCAACCAACCACAGGAAAACTGATGCTTATGGTTTTTTGGGACGCACAGTGTCCAGTACTGGAACATTATGGGGAAAGGACCACAACAATAAACAGTGTACATTACAGTGAGATGCTTAATGACAGGCTAAAGTCTGCAATTTGAAGAAAACACTGAGGATTGCTGTCAAAAGACGTTGTGTTCACTACAATGCCTGTCCACATACTGCTGCCCACACTGCTGAAACGCTCCAGAAACTCAAATTTGAAGTACTGGATCATCCTCCATACAGTTCCGATCTTACCCCTTCTGACTATCACTTGTTTGGTCCACTCAAACAGGCATTAAGGGGCCGTTGATTTGCTTCAGATGCAGCAGTGAAAGAATAAGTGCATTCCTGATTTGCAGCTCAACTGAGAACCTTGTATAAGGGGATCAGGAAGCTTGTACAACGATGGGTGACCAAGTGCATTGAAACGCAAGAAAACCATGTTGAAAAATTATGTTCTTGTAAGTTTCCTATTTGATGAAAATAAAATTTTATAACTACTTTGCAGATAATAATTGACTTATGCTTGTATTTCCAACATGAGTGGGTTCCAAACAATTTATTCTAGATAGGTTTCGGGGAATGCATTTAGTAATGTTTCACAGGATGTGACATACACCACTAACAAAACTGTAATTTTTCCAATTGATAACTGGATGATTAAAGTCTCTAATGATACATGTGATTAGGGAACTAATGTACAAGCAAACTGAGGTTTTCTCTAATGTTTTTGGTTACATCTGGAGATGAGTCTAGTGGGTGATAAAAGGATGAAATTATCATTTTAAGCGCAACCCTGATACAGAGTCCTGCCCAAAACAATCTCACATGTACTTACAGTTTCTATCTCGATGGATTTGAGTTTCTTATATACTGCGACAAATATACCACCTTCATTTCCCATTAGCCTATCCTTGCAATATACAATTAAACTTTCCCCAAAAATCTCACAGCTATGAGTTTTAGGTTTCAACTAGCTTTTTGTACCTAGTATTATGTGAGCTTCATTGCTTTCCATGAGCGCTTCAAACTCTGGCACTATGTTGCAAAAGCTTCAGCAGTTACCCACTAAGATTTTAATACTCCCACCTGTGGAAGACATTTCTTTTGATCTTACACTGATACTTCTGGGTTTCCTACAGCTATTGTTATCTGGACTGGATGGAGAGTTGCCTTATCTTAAAGACCATTGTGTGCATCTCACACACTAGCAGCTCCCATCCTCTGGTGTGTAGTGCATACCTGACCCATTTAGGAGCACCCTACTGTTCTCAACCATATGGCGCAAGTCCAGGAAGTCGCAGCCTAGCTTGTCACAGAACTTCTGAAGTCTCCGGTTCAGTCCTTCCACTCGACTGAGAATGAAAGGGTCATGATCAGTTCTGGGGAGAGTGCTGCAAATTGTGAGCTTCTTTGAGTCTGCTTGCACAAGGCTGGTCTTCTCTGCCAGTCACTGGAGTGATCCAAGTATGACTTTGAAGCTCAGAGAAGAGGAATCGTTTGTTCCAGCATGGGACACAATCTGCACTTGCTTGCACCTGGCTCCCTCAGTGGCTGCCAGAGTAGCCTCATTAACATATTGGATGAGGTCTCAAGGCATACACACTGAGTGAGCCTGGGTGTGCTTTTCTGTCCCTTGTTGCCATTTCCTTAAGGGGTACCCATCATTCACCATACATCTAAGTTGCCAATGATTAATAGCCTCCTCTTGACATTGGACAAAACATGTTTCCCCAAAACAGGTGAAGTGAGTCCCACTGGCTCAGTTTCAGTAAAAGACAGCACCTCGAATTTGTTAATTAGAGGAATCGATACAGCATCCTGAGTCCTCCCTAGCCCCTGTCGACACTGTACAGGGTGCCTAGATCTATCATTGAAACTCATTGTCAAGTGGGTGAGTAATGACAGATCCTGCATACAGAGGAGACAGGTTCCACAGGAGAGTGGAAGTAGTACTTGAAATACCTTTTGTAGCAGTACCACTGTTACACGACTCTCAGGAGCTCTTCCAACACAGTGGTTCACAGCAGCTGCCAATCATTTGACATTAGTCAGGGTGTTTTCTAGCTGCTTATGAACATCAACCAACTCATCTTATGTTCAAGAACAGCATTCCCAGTGAGGCAGCATTTTGGCTGGTGCATGTATTACAGGACACTGAACAAATAACTTTAAACTAAGCCTGCAAACTATATTTTATACCTCTTGAGCTAAAAAATTACTAACTCCCCATAAGAATTGCAACAAATATACAAACACGATTTCTGTTAAGGCAACAGAAAAACCTGTGGCAAAAATTACTAATTTCCTAAAACTTTTTGAAATTACTTATACTGTAGTTATTAAAAAACTCAAGGGAAGCTTTTGATTCACACAGCATACAGCCCAGATCTAGTGCCGAGTGACTCTCGTCTTTTTTTGACAGCTGAAGGAGAGATCTGGGAGGACAATACTTGCGCACCAATTGAGAACTTCAAGACACCATGAAGACCCGTCTCCATAGGCTGGTGGCAATCTTTTATGAAATGGGTACAGAAAAGCTCATCTATTGATGTGACAAATGTCTTAATCTTCACTCTATGAAGCAAAGTGTCTGTAACTGCTCTTTACTCCTGGTAATAAAACCATTTTGTAACTTACATTTGTCTTTCCATTATGCCCTGTTGAAGGATGCAAGAAAGTAGCCCTCTTACTACAAACAGCATAGGTAACGAGTTATCATATCCATTATAAACACAAAGCCAGAGCTCAAAGCAGTAGTATAAGTATTTATGTCTACTAGCTTTGCAAATGGTGAACAGGTTGAAAGAAAGGCATAATGAGATCAAAGAAATTATTCACTATGTTAAAGATGAAAATTTAATTATGCTGAGGAACTGAAATGCAATAGTGGGTAAAAGAAGAGAAGCAAAAATAGAAGGAGAATGTGGACTGACAGAAAATAGAAAGTGGAAATCATCAGGCAGAATTTTGCCAAAGTAGAATTTAACAATTGCAAACACTTGGTTCAAGAATCTTGAAAATAGGTGTATATGTGGAAAGGATAGATTGCTAATCATCACATAGACATGAAAATTACTGCCAAAATATTAAACGTTTGGAGAAAATTCTTCTCCTGAAATAGAAAACACAAACATGTCTCGCACCCATGTGGCCACTGTCTTTAGGTACTGGAGCCTGATTGTGACTGCTTGTGCTGTGAGCTGCAATCCGCTGGTGTGGGTGATGAGCATAAGGAGGAGACATGGGATGGGGAGAGGGAAGAGCAGAAGGTTAGGTGTGGGGGAAGATGCTGTGAAGCCTCATGATACTGCACCTAGCAGCACTATCCCCTCCCCACCACTTCGCTTCAAGCTCTTATAGGCAGCACAGCATCTTCTACAACCCGTATCAGCTATACCTCCAACTTCCCATCCCATGCCTCCTCCTTACCCTCAAAATCCAATCCGGCAGTTTGCAGCTCACATCACACCCACCTGCTCTTGGGCTCCAGCACCCAGAGACAGTGGCCCTGTGTGTGTGTGTGTGTGTGTGTGTGTGTGCGTGTGTGTGTGTGTGTGTGTGTGTGTGTGTGTGTGCATGCATGGCTGCATGTTTTCTATTTCAGGAGAAGGACTTTGTCCAAAAGCTTAATATTTTAGCAGTCTTTTTCATTGTGCCTGTCTGCTACTGAAACTTCCTCTACAGCGTGAGTGGCAAGCTATACTTTACTTATTGTTAGTATTATGAAAAGGAGAGACTGCTAATCAGCATATAGCACAGATGTTGAGTCCCAGAGAGGCACAAGTTATGCTTTCAACCAGAAGCACATAATCACTCAAATGAAGCTCACCAACACATGACCACTGTCTGTGACTGCTGAGGCCAGCCTGCGAGTAACAGGGCATGATGGAAGACGCAGTCTGGGTGATGGAGGTAAGGAGGAGATGGGTGGGGAGGGTGAGGGAGAGCAGGGTACAGGTGGGGGACAGTAAATTGCTGCTTGTGGGAGCATTGTTAGGGCAGCTAGGTGGAGTCAGGAGGTTGGATGGATGGTAAAGGTGGGCGGGAAGAAGTAAAAAGACTTTGGGTACACTTGTGGAATAAAAGGATGTTTAGTGCTGCAGTGGGATCAGGTAAATGGGTAGGTAGGTGAAGGATAATGACTAACAAAGGTTGAGGACAAGAGGGTTATGGGAATGTAGGATGTATTGCAGGGATAATTCCCACCTGTACAGTTCAGAAAAGCTGGTGTTGGTAGGAAGGATCCAGTGGCACAAGCCCTGAAACAGTCATTAAAATGAAGAATGTTGTGTTGGGCAACATGCTCAGCAACTGGGTGGTCCAGAAGTTTGTTGATGGCATTCATGCCGACAGACAGCTTGTTGGTTGTTACATCTACATAGAATGAAGCACAGTTGTTGCAGCTTAGGTTGTAGCTGACATGACTGGTTTCACAGGTAGACCTGCCTTTGGTGGGATAGGTGATACTTGTGACTGGACTGGAGTGCTGGAGTAGGTGGTGATGTTGGGAGGATGTATGAGTTGGGTTGTTTGGGGGAAGAGACCAAACAGCGAGGTCATTGGTCTCATCAGATAAGGGAAGGAAGTCAGCCGTGCCCTTTCAAAGGAACCATCCCAGCATTTGCCTGGACCGATTTAGGGAAATCACGGAAAACCTAAATCAGGATGGCCGGACGCGGGATTGAACCATCGTCCTCCCGAATGCGAGTCCAGTGAGGATGTGAGGATGTATGGGACAGACATCTAGGACTATTACAGGGATATGAGCCATGAGACAAGGGGTTGGGAGCAGGGCTTGTGTAGGGGTGGACAAGGATATTGTGTAGGTTCGGTGGGTGGTGGAATACTAGTGTGGGAGGGGTGGGGAGGGTAGTAGCTAGGACATACCTCATTTTAAGGCACAACAAGAGGTGGTCCCTATGCACAAATAGTACTTCACTGTCCCCCACCTGTAACCAGCTCTCCCTCCCCCTCCCCACCACAGCCTCCTCCTTAACTCCACCACCCAGATTGGTTCTCCCATCATGTGCAGTTGCTCACAGTCTGGCCTCAGCAGCCAGACACAGTGGCTGTGTGTGTGCACTGCCTTTTCATGAATGTGTGTGTGTATGTTGCCTACTTCAGATGGAGGCCTTCTGGCCGAAAGCTTAGATGTTAAGTAGTATTTTTGTTGTGCCTATATGCAGCTCAACATCTCCACTATATGGTGCTGTGCTGTGCATTCATGCAACAGGATTACTGCACATAAGACACGGCCACTGCATTCTCAAGCATTGTGTGCCAGTGCTCCAGTGGCAGATGCGGGGCATACTTCAAAGTGCTCACACTGGGGGCGCCACAATAGATGCAGCAGTCATACCACTGGAGTTGACGGAGGCAATCAGGGTGCAACCCCCATGTGATTAAGTCGTGTCATCGTGGCCCTTGAAGGAGAGCTATCTGGTGGGTCTCCTGGAGTATGGAGCAGGTCCTTCAGTCGCAACACTGTTACTGTGATAGTGTTTACAGGATATAAACTTTGGCTTCAGACCTGGACATGAGTGATTACGCTGAGTTATGTTTCATCTTGCTTTCAGAAAAATCTTCCAAGTTGTAATTAATTCCGACTTTCCTTTTGATAGTTTGTACCTGGGATGCAACATATGGTGAATAGTAATCTATCCTTTTCATAATATTGCCATTATTTTCTTCCTGGATTTTCCGTTGTTTGCTGCTGTCTTTCTGTTGTTATTCCAACCAGGATTTTCCATTGTTTGGTTGTATGTGTGGGAGAGGCTGGGAGATAATGGAAAGTTTCAGATAGATAAAATAATTTTAAAACAAATATCTACCTGTAAAATCAGGTTTTAATATGTAAAACATTTCCAGAATCAGAAGTGGACTCCAATCAAAAATTATTAGTTATGAAATGTGGAATAAAGGTGAAGATTGCAAAAACTATTTGGATGTGCAACCTGGAGCAAGTGGACTGAGATGAGGAAGGGGATATGATAAAGTGACATGAAGTTGACAGAGCTCTGTAAAAGAGAAGAGGGAAGATTAGATATAATGTCCTATAGACTACAAGATTGTTCTTACCCTTTTCAAAGAACTGTCATGGCATTTGCTTTAAACAATGTAGGGTAATCCCAGATGTCCTAAACCTGGATGTCTGGGTGGGAATTTGAACAACCATCTTATGACATATGAGTCCACTTTGTAACCACTGCACCACCTCGCTCAGTAGCTCTGAAATGTCTTAAGTTGAAGCAAGGCATCTTAAGTAGACAATATCAGAAAGATTACGACTGTGGGAGAAAAAGTCATGACAAAACTGTTTCACCTGTTATTTAGGATAAATGAAACATGTGAAATACCCTCAGAAAAACACAATAATCTGGATGCTGTAGAAATCAGACACTGACATATATGAGTATGACAAACTATTGTGTACAGCTTTGTATGCAATGGTAAGATGTGGGCTACAGATTGGTGTGACAACTGTTGTCGTAGGAAAGCTGGACAGGAGCAGAAATGACTTGCAAAGACATTAAGACAACAAACAGTAGATTTACCTAACTGGTATTTATGCAATCATATGAAGACCCATTAAAAATACTGCAGAAAAAGTGCTAAACCCAGACTGCAGTACGTACTAAAGACATTGTTCATATGCCGATGCCGACAAGGAAAGGTGTTCATATTGTTGAAGGTTTACCCCGCTGCAAGTGAATGTCTGGTTATGTTGCACTATATTGTTATCACTGGTTACAGTTTGTTTTGCTCATTTTGTGAATTGCACATTATGGCAGATGCACATTAAGCGAGGTTCCACTGTACTTCTGTGTTGTTACAGTTGTAGTTTATCTTTATTTACACTGGAGAAATATTGATTCATAAAGTTTTAAGTATGACATCAGTTTTAAGTATGACATTGGATTCTGCATAAATCTATAACATATTTGAAATACATATTTTTATTAAATACAAATTTTCCTACACTAAATTTCTGAAAATTTTTAATTTTAAGACACATAAATTTCAGTAATACAGATCAGGTATTTTCGTTGTCTTCAATTGCAGAATCTCTACTACTGAAGTTTTTATTATCTTTATAAAGAAAAATTTGCTGATGGTTGATAACATGCTAAATGTTTCTTTTTTGAACATTTGACTAAGTTGTCTCACAAAACTGCTTTCTTGTGTTTACCATAGAAATATAGTAGTAAATACACAACAACGCAATAAAAATTACAATGTATCACATACTTCAATTGAAATGTGTATCACCTACTCCTTTTGTGGCATTATCTGTCATTGGATGTCTAAAATCAATTAAAATCTGAGCCTCTATAAATTAACCGACCAACAGATCCACATAATGGATATCATCGATTACAATGATGAATTATATTGGTTACAGACCTTTCTAGGAGATTGGTCCCTGGGTTCAGTTATGCTAAAGGTGCTACGTTCAATGTTATAATAAATAAGTAAAAACATTTATTCAGAATGCATAGTTATTTTTAAACACAGTCCACAGAAATCACTTCACAAGATCCACAGTAACAAATATCAGTCATGTTGTTTCACTGTTGCCAACTTAATTGTGACAGACAATCACAAAAAATACATGAATTGTATGTCACACAACCTACCCCAATGTTACCACACACTGAACTACCATTGGCATCTCTCAAAAATCTATTTCTAGACCTGCCTCTCCCCACCCATTTAGAAGATGTGAGCTCATGAAAACAAATATAAATATGTTCTTCATAGTAGAAGTAAGCTTCCTGGGGCCAAGCAATACTTTAATTTGTAATACTTTTAACACAAGACATTGTTGCTTGTGTACTAAATCACTCAGAATGTATAAAATGTGCTAGCAGCAATAAATGAGTTATTCCTGTCAAAAACCATGCTGCAATTACAGTGAAATAAAGTAAATTTAATTTTTAATTAAATTTAAAATGACATCAACGTTGTGTAAAGCATCTCATCATGAACCAGTTGTTGTACTGATTCCAAAACTGGTCTTAGAATTTGCAAGACACCCATGTTTCTAAAGCTGTACATAAAGCACCGGAATCCGAAGAAATATTTGGAAAATTAATTACATTCCAAGGAGAATAAATAATGACTTAAAGGTTTGCCATTGATTTAATTCTGTAAAAGGTAGTAAAGAACTTGAGAGATCATAATTTTCTCTCTATTTTCAGAAAGAATTTTGCTGTATGTCCATATCTGATATTTTTTATGAAATGACTCTTCCACAACCACACTGTATTTTTTATTTGTTGAGTCACAACTATTTAACAGGCTGAAGTGTCATTATCAAATACTCATACTCATTCAGGCCAGACATAAGTTATATTGTATTATCAGGTCACGTAACATGTGTTTATGTGCTGTTCAACAGCTAGACAAACATTATCTCGCCAAAGATTCACTATCAAGAACTTACACTCATTGAAACCAATCACACATCATCGTTGTATTATCAGAACGCATCTAACATATGTTTACTCACTGATCAGCAGCCAGACAAAGATTATCTGGCTCTTCAGCAACAAGGAAATACATGAAATTGCATGCATTACTGTTTTCCTTGTATCACACGAAAAATAGTCAAGAGGTTACAATGTTCTGCTGGTTCTTCACTATCAGATCAGGTAGCGAAGTAAAGTCTGATTGGGAGCAGAGCTAAGACTTCCTGTTATTCAGTCTTGCTCACCTTACTATTTCAACACACTCACCAACTTATTCCAATTGAACTTTGTTTCTCAAAGTATTACAATTACTGCTGGAAGTTAAGAGTACAAATCCAACATCCAGTTCTCAAAATAAATATGATGCTTCTGATGATCAATTATAAAGTTATTTCAACATTTGGAATGTCACAATTATATTGATAAGGACTAAGCCTTTGTGTTGTCCTTGTGATGTCATAGGCATTGTTGCAGCCACTCTTGTTCTATAGCTCACACCATGTCTACAAAGCAGGGGCTGATGACAAGGCATAAATGGCCCAGCCAGCAGGTACTGCGAACATCGTACATTGTTTATCATCATCCTGGTTTGTAGATACACTGCACCCATCCATTTCATAATACATGAGCATGGATAAAATGTACATCCAAACAGTAGATTATCTAATTCATTCCAAACATGAACTTTTTATAGTAGTGATCATCATTTGTTGGTTTGAAACATGCCTGTGCAGCACATCACTGCACCAAAGTGATACATTACACTACAAATTGTAAGACATGGTGCACAAGATGGTGCCCAGATGGTGTGGACATAGCTCATGTTCACACACTGCTCTACAAACATTAGCGTGAGATGTGCCCAAGGCTTGCACCACTTGGTGAATGGTAGTAGACTGTTCCATTGTGGAGTGTTCCAAATCATCTTCCTCAAAGGCAATCATTTGAACTGAGAGTACAGATCGCTGGCATCCATTTTTGACACCTAATACCTGATAGAAATATGGAATAATTGGTATAGTATTCAGAAGGGCCACCATATATACAATAAATTTCTCAATACCTCACAGTACTACTGTATGAACAAGGGAGTGTAATAAGTACAGCAAATGCACTTGGTTGCACATACACGCCACAATTTTGGAGAAACTCAAGGCAGTAAATACTGTACCTACATGCAACTTTCTGCTCTTCCGTAGTTTACCCTCAGCTGCTGCAAATACAGACTATTCCTGTTGGGAAAACTTTTCCTAATACAGCTATGCAGCAGCTCTGCCATTGCTATCAACTTTGCTGTATGTAAGCAACATGCTGGTAAGTTTGCTACTTATGCACTGATTTTTATCACAACAGTGATGCTGAATTGGTACAAAACATAGCTATTCATGTATGATGAGAACAAAGAACTATGGAATAAAGCAATACTTGGGCAGGAATGCTATGTGGCACAGTCTGGGAATTAACTTTACACCAGTGCCTATTAGATTACATAATTCATTAGGCTACCAAACACAGTCAAGAGATGTTTTGATGACATCACTGTTCTCAAACTTTGATGCTTCATAGCATCAAAACTAAGCACTTCCAAACCAGGGTTCCTACTTTAAAACTAACCAGTTTGCCATCCTACACAGCACATTAGACACCGTCAGTGGTTTTTTTATACATACCATTTATAGACTTATTGTTAAATACAAACAATGGAATGAGAGAAGATAATCAGTCACTGTAAATGGAGATGCTGAGCAGTGAACAGCCACATGAAAAATTACAGGAACATGATTAGCTTAGCTTAGGAACTGGCATCCTTCTTCTAAACAAAAAGACATGCACAGCTACATTGTTTGATGCTTGAACCACATTTGGTTATGAAAATATATTAAATCAATACATCTTCATGTCATAATCAGTCCATCTATAAATAATGATGATGATGTTTGGTTTGTCGGGCACTCAATTGTGCGGTCATCACCGCCCGTACCAAGTCCCAATTTTTACACAGTCCAAGTTTCACACAATCCAGTCTAGCCACTGTCACAAATGATGATGATGATGATGATGAAATGATGAGGACAACACAAACACCCAGTCCCCAGGCAGAGAAAATCCCAACCTGGCCAGGAATTGAACTAGGGACCCCGTGATCCAGAGGCAGCAATGCTAACCTCTAGACCACGAGCTGTGGACATCTGTAAATAAGAAGGAAGAGTAAAGAACACTTTACGTGACAAGACAAGGATAGTAATAATAATGTACTAAACTTAATGTGCATTTCCAACAAAAAATGACCAAATGAATGGCTTACACAGATAAAATAAGCACATTAAACATGAACTCGAAACTCCTTGATGCAAAATATGCTATTTCATTCCCCGCAGTAAAGAAACAGTTCTCAATAACTGTACACACATTCATATGTGTAGTCTAGCTCAAAAAATGATTTGTCCAAAATCCAGTGAAGTTTTCAGCCTTTTTTTTATGCCTGTCAGTGACTCAATCTCTCTATTATTCTGTGAGTTGACCTTCACTCAAGAATAAAGTTACATTTTACCAGAACTTTCCATTACCAAACTGCAGAATTGTTCAGATGTAAGATACATTTGACATCAAATGCATAACCTCAAACAAAGTTAATAAATCAATATATTCCCAGGATTAACTATGAAGTAATACGCTACCTCATGAAAAAACTGAAGCACCTAGAGGACATGATTGAACGTCAATGTAACTTTGTACACTTGCACACCATTGGCGGGTATGTAAATGACCAGATTTGCAGCTCTCTCCGACATGTAAAACAATTGCCAGAGTGCGTTAGTGTTGTTCATGTTTAGTGTTGGTACTAGGCCTTGGAGGGTATATGATGGGTGTGAAAAGTGTCAGATGTTGAATGTTCACTGTGAAGGACACAGAGATACCTTGTAGTCATATGAGACAGTATTATCAGCACCATACAAGGTTTGAAAGGAGTTCCATTGTGAGTCTCCTTTTAGCTGATTGTTTGAATCATGCAATATTAAGATTTGTGGCAATTCAGATGTGACAGTAATTTGATGTTGGGCTGCATGGAAACATGAGGGCAGGAAAGTGTCAATCCTGTACTTCTTGTCAAGGTTCTGGTCGATAATGTCTGACCTGCTCAAGGGAGGACTGCTATATCGTGCAGCAAGCACATAGTAAACCCTTCACATCTCCACCTGTCATCCAATAACAACTAATGGGCTCTCTGCAACATTCTGTGTCATCCTACACCATAGGTTGGAGATTAGCAGCAGCCAGACTAGGGAGTTACTGAGCCTACTGTGTAGGCTGCCATTAATTCCACAACACAAACAGTTGTGTTTCGACCAGTGCCATGACTAGGAAGCATGGACTGCTGATGAATGACATCAAATTGTGTTTAGTGATTAATCTTGGTTCTAAAATACTCAGGATGAGCATTATCTGTGAATTTGGTGACAACCTGGCGAGAGATCCAAGTCTTCTAACATTTTGGAGAAGCACAGCTGGTTACTCTCGGTGTCACAGTGTAGACAGCCATCAGGTATGGCTTAAGTTCATGGCTGTTAGTGATCAAGGGAACTTGAGTGGCACAGCAGCATGTCATGGGCATCCTACATCCTCATGTGTTACCTCTTTGGAACAGTATTGTGATGCCATTTATCAAAAGGGCTGCGCTCATCCATACATGGCAAGTGTCCCTGTGAACTGAGTTAAATCTGTTCCCAATAGAGCACCCATAAGACTATCTGGAATGTCACTTCCATCCCAGTGCCAGTATCCAAGATATTGAGGATCAGTTACAACAGTGATTGACCAGCTCTCCTCAGGAGAGGATTCGACATCTTTATGACACACTTCCCAACTGAATCACTGCATGCATCCAGGTCAGAGTTTGTTATATACCAGAACTTACTGACAAGGTGCAGTTACAAAAAATGACCAATCATGGATAAGTGGACTCATACTGCCAAGTCCTGTATGAATCTCAATGTTGTAATCACTGAAATAATATCACATAACCTATGCTCTCAAACTGCGAAGCTTCATTTCGTTACCACCCCCCCTGTGGGTGCTTAACTTTTTTTTTTTTTTCTTTCGGGGCAGTGTATATTAAAATAATGTTGGACAGTGTGTTATGGACTAATTTACTAGTGAGAATCAGGAAAACTTAAGAGCACAATGTTTTGAAAGTGATCAGATCCGAAAAGAATGGTTTTGTGACAACATTTAAGTAAGAAATGGTCTATTTTTAAAATTCAAGAATGGAGAACAGGAGAGACAGGCCTACTTCATGTGCTGTGCAACATGAAATCACCAAGTTTTCACATAAGAAAGGACTTTACACTACTATGCAAACTGAAGAGGAAATAAAACAAGTTTGTTATATACCAGAATTGACTAACAAGGTGACCAGTGCTCTGCAATTATGAAAAATGACCAATCATGGATAAGAAATCTGTATTTACATTGATACTCCATGAGTTACCTTTCAGTGTGTAGCAGAATACTTCTGGCACAACTGTGGTTTTCTTCCTGCCCCATTCCAGATTCAAATAGTCTGCAGAAAAGGTGTGTCAGAAAGCTTCCTTATGATATTGAATTTTCTGATTTTCTCTTCTTAGTTGTTTTGCAAGATGTATGTTGGAGAAAGTAAAATTTGCCTGACTCCTCTTGGAATTGAAGGTCCTGAAATTTTGAAAGTAAACCTCTCTGTGGTACTGTAACTTTCCAGTTTTTCAGCAAACAGCCCCATAAGCAAAAATTGTATACTACCTTGAACTTCATTAGATATTAAGCTTGTTATGCAAACAAAAAAATATCTGTGCAAATAAGAAATACATTGTTAACTGAAAAAAATTATACTTAGCTCTTGTATTCATCCTGAATGTTTGTATTCCTTTATGGTCTTTCCTTGGGTCCATTTATTTAAATAACGATTTTTCAGTGTGTTGATGTTGTAAATATTAATTTTCATTGGATGTGTTTCCCACAGAGTTCTCTTTTTATTTATCAATGTGGAAAGTCTTACACATGATATACTACATTAGTGACCATTCTCCATATCTCACATCAATTATGTACACTCTCCATGAGTTCTCTCAAAAACTACTACTTTACAAACATGCCAAAGTTGATGCCCAGAAAAAAGAAAATAGGTACAGTTGAGTGGTTTAGTGAATTAATTTTGTAATTTACAGACCTTTTGCTATTCCAAACTATTTTCTTCCAAATATTGTTTGATAAATTATAACTGTAAGATTTACTTTGTAATGTTCTTCAACAATTTTTGTGAGATATTAAACTGACCTCTATTTTAATCATGGTCAACTTTGTTTATACAATCTACAAATTTTATATAAACTGGCAATAACATGAAAAGCATTTCTGAAGAAGAGGAATTTGTTGACTGAATATAAATTTAAGTGTTAGGAAGTATTTTATGAAGGTAATGGTATAGAGTGTAGTCGTGTATGAAAGTGAAATGTAGAGGATAAGCAGTTCAGATAAGAAGAGAATAGCAGCTTTCCAAATGTGATGCTACAGAAGAGTGCTGAAGTTAGATGGTTTAAAGTTCTTATTTTTATTCTCTCTATTATTTAATGAGCATTTTATTAATGTGATTGCATATTATTATTAATTGATTATTATTTATGCTTTGGTTTAGCTATTCCTTTTCACTGTTTGCTCCTTTTAGTTAAGTTGAGTCCTTTTAATTATGTTTGTGGTGGTTATGAAGTCTATATTGCTTACTGTTCTCTGTAAGTTAAAGAATGCAGTAATACCATATGCCTTTCGCAGCAGCAGATCTCGTTGAGTCTCCTTGCTGGAATTTCTCCACCTGAATTTGCTACAGATAATTTATCACTCTAAGGAAGTAGATTGGAACAGTCAAGTGCTATGCTGTGTCATGTGTATAAAATGTAGCATCCAACTTTAGTTTGTGAAATTATTTAGATCTTTGGAGAAATATTCTTGGCGAATCCCAAAACCATGTAAAAAACTGCAGGTTCACACCATCAAACCACACAACACTTCTGAACGACTTGCATCTTTATAATCACTGAATATTTCTTCTGAAATGATTAAGGATTATGAACTCTACACATCTGATACTCCTTTTGTGCCTTTATATGTATTTATTTACTTTATGGGAGCCTTTATATTTTATGAAGTAACAGCTTTTCATGAGATGAGAAAACATTTTATTTTCCAAGCACAGATAAAAAAACTAACAAGAATAAACAACTTGTAACCAAGCCGACTACGACAAAGATAAATATGTATCAGCTGCAGCTTTCACCCGCTGTTTTTGGCGCAGTGGATAAATGACGTCGCCACATCAGCCCCCCTCCTTTTGAAACCGGGTGCACCAGGTATGTGGGGAAACTTGCACTTGATTTTTCTACCAGCTCTCGTGAAGACATCTGGTGCAGGCAATGGCTGCTCCTGTTCTGCACTTGCTGCTTCGTTGTCCTCTTCTGAAACTGAGGGCTCGGCGAGACTCAGCTGTTTGTTTGGCCTCCACGTTTGAGGGTGATTTTGCAGACCAAGGAAGGAGTGTACCCTCTTCGGTGTAAGCAGGTTTAAGCCGCTCAATTGAGACTGTCTCTTCTTTACCATCCTTATCGATTTTGAAGCTGTGGCTTCCTCTTGTGATTACCCTGTTTGGTCCAGAGTAAGGCGAAACAAGCGGCGGGCACACCGTATCATCCCTAAGCCACACGTGGGACGTTGCTTGCAGGTCTTTATGTACAAACACTCTCCGGTCTCCATGTCTGACAGGGTCAGTGGGTTTGATGTTTCTCATTCTAACGCTGAGTTGTCTCGCGAATTGCATGCATAGCTCAGGGGCGAACGGCTGCGTAGATGCTGGAACGATAAATTCTCCAGGAATCCTCAATTGCTCGCCATAAACCAGTTCTGCGGAAGAGCATTGTAAGTCCTCCTTCATGGCCGTTCTCAATCCGAGTAGGACCAGCGGTAGTGCTTCAGGCCATGAAGTGGAACTACACATTAATGCAGCTTTGACCGTGCGGTGTAGTCGTTCCACCATTCCATTACTAGACGGATGATTGCTTGTGGTGCGTAGGTGCTTGCACCCGCACAGTAGTAAAAGTTCATTGAAAAGTTGGCTTTCAAACTGCCTTCCGTGATCTGCTGATATGTTTTGCGGAACACCAAACCTGGAGAACCATGAATGCAACAGTGCTTTTGCAACCGACTCCGCAGAAATGTCTTGTATTACAACTACTTCTGGCCACCTGGTAAAACGATCAATGATTGTGAGCAAATAGCGTTGTTCTGAGGAGCATGATAGCGGGCCCACAATGTCCACATGTATATGTGAAAATCTTGCAGATGGCATCGGGAAGTCAGCAATACGTGCAAAGACATGTCTGCTGATTTTATTACGCTGGTATGTTAGGCATGCACGCGCCCATGCACGACAATCTATTTGTATTCCAGGCCACACTACTTTGGAGGAAACTAACTTGGCCGTAGCTCATACTCCTGGATGTGATAGGTTATGTAGTGCACTATAAATCTCGCGACGATAATGTTCTAGTATGTAAGGTCGCTCCTTTCCTTTTGCTACGTCACACCAAATTCCGTCTGGAACATTTGGGACAGACACACGTCTGAGCTGCAGCACAGTTCTCTGTTCCTCTATTAGACGGCGCAAGAAAGGATCTTCTCATTGTTTAGATGCTAACTCGGTCCAACGAATTGAATTTAAACTGGCACAATTCCTAGACAGGCAATCTGCGACCAGGTTGTCTTTTCCTGAAATGTGACGCATGCCAGTTGTGAACTGTGCAATGTACTCGACTTGCCTGCACTGACGTGGTGAATTGAGCTCTGTGTCTCGTTGAAATATAGCTACTAACGGCTTGTGATCGGTAAAAATTGCAAAGTGCCTCCCTTCGACAGACGTGCGAAAATGCTTTATGGCTAAGTAAATAGCAAGCAACTCACGGTCAATAGCACTCCATTTTTGCTGCTGTCGAGTCAGGTTTTTAGAGAAAAATGTGAGCGGCTGCCATCTGCCATCAACTTCTTGCTGTAGCGCTGCACCCACTGCTGTTTGGCTCGCATCAACCATGAGCGCTAAAGGAGTGCTCAGTCTTGGATGTCCCAGTAGTGTTGCCCGAGAAAGACATTTCTTTAAGTCATGGAAAGCTACTTCAGCATCTGGACTCCATGGAATTTTACGATTTCCTGTTGTATTTTTACCTGCAAGTAACATTGTGAGTGGTTCTTGGGCAGCAGCTATTTTAGGTAAGTGACGTCTGTAATAGTTGAGCAAGCCTAAAAATCTGCGAAGCCCTTTGTAAGTTGTGGGAAGGGACATCTGTTGTACTGCTTCAACCCGCTCAGGCAAAGGTGACAGGCCTGCTGCTGAAACCAAATATCCCAGGAACTTAACTTCGCATTTTCCAAACGTGCACTTTGTTTCGTTAATAATTATGCCATACTCTGTCAGATGGCGGAAAAGCTGCCGCAGATGTTCGACATGCTGATATACAGAACCAGAGAATACTAAAATGTCGTCCATATAACAAAATACGAATGGTAATTCTCGAAGCACCTCATGCATGAATCTTTGCCATGTTTGGGAAGCATTTCTGAGGCCAAATGGCATAAAATTGTACTCAAACAAACCGAATGGTGTGATAACTGCTGTTTTTTTAATGTCAGATGGAGCCATGGGAATCTGGGAAAATGCTTTGGCGCAATCAATCACACTAGATATTTTGGCATTGCTAATCGTACTGTTAAAATCAGTCCCATTGGGTACTGGGTAGTGGTCGGGAATTGTGCGGGCATTGAGCGCCCTGTAGTCTCCACATACTCTGCATGAATTGTCTTTTTTACGGACCATGTGAATTGGAGATGCCCATGAACTATCAGACCCACTTACAATACCTGTTTTTAGAAGTCTGTCGACCTCAGCTCGCACCGCGAGCAGCTTCTCTGGAGGCAGACGCTGTGGGCGGAAAGCAACGGGTTGACCTTGTGTCGTGCTGATGTGGTGTTGAGTATTGTGTCTGCATTTCCTGGTTGCGTTGACAGGTTCGGTAAGTGCTGGAAAGTCTTGAAGCAGTTTACGAAAAAGTGATTCCTCCGACAGTGCTCTGATATTGCCTACAGTATACGAATCGTTACGACTGTCGGGTGTCCTCTTGAGTAACGCACACGTGTGCGCCCCGCTTAGTTGCGGGTACGAAATCGTATCACAATATCCTGACGCGGGTGACGTGGTAGAGGAGCCGGAAATCTTCGTGCGGAAAACATGGGCACATCGCACTGCACTTGACCCGACGCGGAAGACACAGTAGGCAATATCCCTTCTGTGGGAACTGTCACCAAACGACGGTTAACCAGGTCGGGCATAAGTCGGTAGTTCCGTAAAAAGTCCGCTCCAATTATAGGACTCGGCACATCAGCAACCACAAAAGTCCATTTTGGATGGAAGTTGGAATTCAGATGTAATGCCAACTGTTTCTCACCATAGGTAGATATTCTGGAATTGTTTGCCGCAGTCAGCACATGTTGCGTTGTTGTTGTGAGTATATCACCTCTCTTTCTTGGATAAACACTGACTTCTGAACCTGTGTCAATCAGAAACTTCTCACCTGAAGAGAGGTCCAACACGAACAATCAGTGTGATTGGTTGACTGCAGATACCGTGGCGTTTTCACCTCTTTGAATCACGCTATGACTCGGGCGCCTATGTTGTTGTTGATGAACGTTAGCGCCCTTTAACGCCCGCCTTTTAAGTTTGGGTAGCTGCAGGGTTGAATACATTGACGGGCAGTGTTACTGAAGTGTCTGTGGTACCAGCGCCATTGATCTGTCGAATCCTGTTGGATAGCATTTCTTCATCTTTTCCAACTGTGACTTCGTAGCTGCTGGTGGTGTGAAGTTACTTGCACGTTGAGTTTTGCCACTTGTGCTGCTAGTTGCTGTATGGTGGGTTCGGTCGATGAGCACTGCTGTTGGGAAGTATTATTGCATGTTCCTGGCTCACTGACGTCAGATTCCATCACACTACACGTTTTTGGGCCTCTATCCTGGCTGTAGTTGAATTCGGAACACGCAGAAACTTCGGTTAAGGTGTTTGCGATGGTGTCTGCCTTTTTTGCGATGGTGTCTGCCTTTTTTGCTAAGACTTGCAATGGTAAGTCTGTTTCTGCTGCAATGACGGCACGGATGTTGGCAGGAAGTTTACGAAGCCATATTAGACATAAAGACTCTTCAGGTAGGAGTTCCAGGCCGGCTAATGTACGTAAGACTTTGAGTACTTGTGACGGAGTGTTGTCGCCCAAATCTTCATATGCGAAAATTTTTTGTAGTCGCAAATCTGGTGACAACGTATAATGCTGTATGAGAGCTTCCTTTAGCACAAAGTAATTTTGTTGCGACAAGGTTTCTTCTACCTGCTCTATCACTTCTAAATTTAGATGTGAAACCACTATATTAAATTTGTCAATGTTGTTAGACACCCCACGCTGCCGAAATATGCATTCAGCCTGCGTGAACCAAAGCTAGGCGCGCGTCGGCCAGAACGCGGAAAGCTTAACATTTCCGTGTCGAGCGTAGGTGCTCCCATCTTTTGCGTTAACATCTGTCGTTCCGTTTTGTGGTGAATCAAAGGGCATGGACCGTGATCCTTGGTCGAACAGACTGTAGTCTTCAATCTTGATTCCACTGCCCCATGCTTTTGTCTCTGAATACATTATTCTCGTCGGTATATATATTTTCTTTATGCTTCTGCTACGATTTTTCAGGGTCACCACTATGGGAGCCTTTATATTTTATGAAGTAACAGCTTTTTCATGAGATGAGAAAACATTTTATTTTCCAAGCACAGATAAAAAAACTAACAAGAATAAACAACTCGTAACCAAGCCGACTACGGCAAAGATAAATATGTATCAGCTGCAGCTTTCACCCGCTGTTTTTGGCGCAGTGGATAAATGACGTCGCCACAACTTCAATACCATAAAGTATAGGTTACTGCCTTAATGGCGGCTTCCAACAATCTCCTCTCAAGCCAACATAGAACATCTCTCTTCCATTGTCCAACATGGAATAATTATCTCCTTGCTGTAGCTTAATACAGTCTGTATATCTTTGTTATCGAGTTCACATGAAGATGCTTAAATTCCACAGAGTATTTATCTCTCGCGCAGGTATTTTACATTTTTCATTGTATTAATAGTCTGTTGCACATTATTTATGGGGTTTTGCATCATGAAACGCTACAGTGGGGACATATAACTAATGAGGAAGTTGTTGTTGTTGTGGTCTTCAGTCCTGAGACTGGTTTGATGCAGCTCTCCATGCTACTCTATCCTGTGCAAGCTTCTTCATCTCCCAGTACCTACTGCAACCTACATCCTTCTGAAGCTGCTTAGTGTATTCATCTCTTGGTCTCCCTCTACGATTTTTACCCTCCACGCTGCCCTCCAATGCTAAATTTGTGATCCCTTGATGCCTCAAAACATGTCTTACCAACCAATCCCTTCTTCTAGTCAAGTTGTGCCACAAACTTCTCTTCTCCCCAATCCTATTCAATACCTCCTCATTAGTTATGTGATCTACCCACCTTATCTTCAGCACTCTTCTGTGGCACCACATTTCGAAAGCTTCTATTCTCTTCTTGTCCAAACTGGTTATCGTCCATGTTTCACTTCCATACATGGCTACACTCCATACAAATACTTTCAGAAACGACTTCCTGACACTTAAATCTATACTCGATGTTAACAAATTTCTCTTCTTCAGAAACGATTTCCTTGCCATTGCCAGTCTGCATTTTATATCCTCTCTACTTCGACCATCATCAGTTATTTTACTCCCTAAATTGTAAAACTCCTTTACTACTTTAAGTGTCTCATTTCCTAATCTAATCCCCTCAGCATCACCCGATTTAATTTGACTACATTCCATTATCCTCGTTTTGCTTTTGTTGATGTTCATCTTATATCCTCCTTTCAAGACACTGTCCATTCCGTTCAACTGCTCTTCCAAGTCCTTTGCTGTCTCTGACAGAATTACAATGTCATCGGCGAACCTCAAAGTTTTTACTTCTTCTCCATGAATTTTAATACCTACTCCGAATTTTTCTTTTGTTTCCTTTACTGCTTGCTCAATATACAGATTGAATAACATTGGGGAGAGGCTACAACCCTGTCTCACTCCTTTCCCAACCACTGCTTCCCTTTCATGCCCCTCGACTCTTATAACTGCCACCTGTTTCTGTACAAATTGTAAATAGCCTTTCGCTCCCTGTATTTTACCCCTGCCACCTTCAGAATTTGAAAGAGAGCATTCCAGTTAACGTTGTCAAAAGCTTTCTCTAAGTCTACAAATGCTAGAAACGTAGGTTTGCCTTTTCTTAATCTTTCTTCTAAGATAAGTTGTATGGTTAGTATTGCCTCACGTGTTCCAACATTTCTACGGAATCCAAACTGATCTTCGCCGAGGTCCGCTTCTACCAGTTTTTCCATTCGTCTATAAAGAATTCGTGTTAGTATTTTGCAGCTGTGATTTATTAAACTGATAGTTCGGTAATTTTCACATCTGTCAACACCTGCTTTCTTTGGTATTGGAATTATTATATTCTTCTTGAAGTCTGTGGGTATTTCGCCTGTCTCATACATCTTGCTCACCAGTGGTAGAGTTTTGTCATGACTGGCTCTCCCAAGGCCATCAGTAGTTCTAATGGAATGTTGTCTACTCCCGGGGCCTTGTTTCGACTCAGGTCTTTCAGTGCTCTGTCAAACTCTTCATGCAGTATC
This sequence comes from Schistocerca piceifrons, assembly GCF_021461385.2. Lineage (NCBI taxonomy): Eukaryota > Metazoa > Arthropoda > Insecta > Orthoptera > Acrididae > Schistocerca > Schistocerca piceifrons. The sequence continues at coordinate 278,716,725 of NC_060140.1, read as the reverse complement.
TTATCTCCCATTTCATCTTCATCTACATCCTCTTCCATTTCCATAATATTGTCCTCAAGTACATCGCCCTTGTATAAACCCTCGATATACTCCTTCCACCTTTCTGCCTTCCCTTCTTTGCTTAGAACTGGGTTGTCATCTGAGCTCTTGATATTCATACAAGTGGTTCTCTTCTCTCCAAAGGTCTCTTTAATTTTCCTGTAGGCAGTATCTATCTTACCCCTAGTGAGACAAGCCTCTACATCCTTACATTTGTCCTCTAGCCATCCCTGCTTAGCCATTTTGCACTTTCTGTCGATCTCATTTTTGAGACGTTTGTATTCCCTTTTGCCTGCTTCATTTACTGCATTTTTATATTTTCTCCTTTCATCAATTAAATTCAATATTTCTTCTGTTACCCAAGGATTTCTATTAGCCCTCGTCTTTTTACCTACTTGATCCTCTGCTGCCTTCACTACTTCATCCCTCAGAGCTACCCATTCTTCTTCTACTGTATTTCTTTCCCCCATTCCTGTCAATTGTTCCCTTATGCTCTCCCTGAAACTCTCTACAACCTCTGGTTCTTTCAGTTTATCCAGGTCCCATCTCCTTAAATTCCCACCTTTTTGCAGTTTCTTCAGTTTCAATCTGCAGTTCATAACCAATAGATTGTGGTCAGAATACACATCTGCCCCTGGAAATGTCTTACAATTTAAAACCTGGTTCCTAAATCTCTGTCTTACCATTATATAATCTATCTGATACCTATTAGTATCTCCAGGATTCTTCCAGGTATACAACCTTCTTTTATGATTCTTGAACCAAGTGTTAGCTATGATTAAGTTATGCTCTGTGCAAAATTCTACAAGGCGGCTTCCTCTTTCATTTCTTCCCCCCAATCCATATTCACTTACTATGTTTCCTTCTCTCCCTTTTCCTACTGACGAATTCCAGTCACCCATGACTATTAAATTTTCGTCTCCCTTCACTACCTGAATAATTTCTTTTATCTCGTCATATATTTCATCAATTTCTTCATCATCTGCAGAGCTAGTTGGCATATAAACTTGTACTACTGTGGTAGGCATGGGCTTTGTGTCTATCTTGGCCAGAATAGTGCGTTCACTATGCTGTTTGTAGTAGCTAACCCGCACTCCTATTTTTTTATTCATTATTAAACCTACTCCTGCATTACCCCTATTTGATTTTGTATTTATAACCCTGTAATCACCTGACCAAAAGTCTTGTTCCTCCTGCCACCGAACTTCACTAATTCCCACTATATCTAACTTTAACCTATCCATTTCCCTTTTTAAATTTTCTAACCGACCTGCCCGATTAAGGGATCTGACATTCCACACTCCGATCCGTAGAACTCCAGTTTTCTTTCTCCTGATAACGACGTCCTCTTGAGTAGTCCCCGCCCGGAGATCCGAATGGGGGACTATTTTACCTCCGGAATATTTTACCCAAGAGGACGCCATCATCATTTAATCATACAGTAAAGCTGCATGTCCTCGGGAAAAATTACGGCTGTAGTTTCCCCTTGCTTTCAGCCGTTCGCAGTACCAGCACAGCAACGCCGTTTTGGTTAATGTTACAAGGCCAGATCAGTCAATCATCCAGACTGTTGCCCTTGCAACTACTGAAAAGGCTGCTGCCCCTCTTCAGGAACCACATGTTTGTCTGGCCTCTCAACAGATACCCCTCCGTTGTGGTTGCACCTACGGTACGGCCATCTGTATCGCTGAGGCACGCAAGCCTCCCCACCAACGGCAAGGTCCATGGTTCATGGGGGAAGAATGAGGAAGTACTGAATCAAATTGGGAGAAAATATATTTGTGGAAGAACTTGAGTAAAAGAGGGGATCAGTTGATGGGATGTATCCTGAGGAATCAAGGAATTTTCAGTTTGGTAATAGAGAGAAGTGCGGGTGGTAACAATTGTTGAGGAGAACGAGGTTTGACTACAAAAAGCAGGTTCTAATGTGTGGAGGTTGCATAACTTATGCTGAGATAGAGTGGTTACCACAGGGTAGATTAGTGTGGAGAGATGCATCAAACCAATTTTCGGACTGAAGACCACAATAGCAATAACATACACAGTGAACCACAACTCTACCAACAAACTTTCAGAGGTTGTTCAGGGGCACTTTCCAAGTATTTCGGTACAAGGAACTGATGGTCTCCAGACAATCATTATAGTGTAATAATGGAATTATGATTTATTTGGTTTGTTGCCACAGTCACCCTTTTATTCTGTGAAAATACCTTCACAAAAGTGAAGAAGCAATAAAATGAAATAACCAAAAAGTACAGCACATAAAACACAACAGAGAGTAATGCAACATCCTTCAGAAGAAACACATAGCCTTTTATCACAGTGTGTTCAATCTGTTCTGTCAGTGTACAGTAAAGCACATTACAAATGATACACTCAAGAAGTCTAGGAGTACTACACTGCGATAATACTAGGAACCAAGTCATGAAGAGTATCGACTGGAGTGTCATAAATTTGGCTCTTTACATGCCCCCCGAAGAAGTTGTCCAATGGTGTCATGTCTGGTGACTGAGCTGGCCATGCAACAAGACCATTGTGACCAGTCCATTGTTGTCCAAACAAAATGCAATTACACTCTAACAATCCACCAGACTGTGAGTACTGTATACCAAAATACTCAGAAAGTATTCCTGAGCAACCTGTGAAAGTTTGTCAGTGGAGTTCTGGTTCACCCTGTATAAGCAAAACATAAAACTAATATTTGTCAGAACTGTTAATTAAAACTTCACAAAATAATTACATGACACAATATATATTAAGAAAACCCATATTGTAGCAAAATAGGCTTAGCAGGAGCTCTCTCAAATGTCAAATACATGATATCTCACATCTCAGAAACTGGAAATGAACTGTTTGGAAACCCATGTCTCAAAAACTGGAAATTAACCCTCCAAAACCTCATCTCTCAATACCTTTTGTTGAACTACCCAATACCCTTGCCAACATTACAATGTACAGTGCCTCTCATCTGCCACTGGAGTTTGGAGAGGACTGCTGTAACATGTACCCTCATTGAAGAAAGTAGTGTAAAAAAAGTGCATGCTTCGTTGGATCTACTGTATTAACCCAACCTGTTACATGTTGCAGTATGACTAACAATACTCAAGAATCAGTCAAGTAAGAGTTTTGTAAGCTACTTCTTTTGAGGGTGAATTGCATTTCCTTAGAATTTTTACAGTGAATCTCAGTCTGACTTTTATCTTTCTTATATCTATTTTGATGTGATTGTTCCACTTCAGGTCATTTTGGATTATTACTGCTGTATAATTTAGGTTGGCAGTGCTTACACTGATATATTGTGCATAATGTAATCAAACAATTTTCCATTTACTTATGGCAATATGTTACATTTGTTGCTTGGTATCATGGGTTAAGTTTTAGTCCCTGTACCAACTGTCGATCCTGTACAGATCATTCTGCAATTTGTTTCATTTTTCTGGTGTTACGAGTTACCTATATATGGCAGCCTCAGCTGTGAACAGTTTCATGGAGTTTCCAATTCTATCCACCAGATCATTTATATAATAAAGGAAGAATTATTCCCTTGTAGTTTATTCAGATTGAGTGTCTCTTTGCATATTTCTTACATTTAAAATCCAGGATGGAAGAATAACAATATTATGAAAAGGAAAGACTGATACTCGCCATACAGCGGAGATGTGTCACAGACAGGAACAACAAAAGCCAGAAGACCTGAAACAGAAAACACACACACACACACACACACACACACACACACACACACACACAAACAGGGCTCACACAAACTGGCTGCCAAGACCAGAGACAATGGCTGTGTGTGAGAGAGCTGCGTTTGTGTGACTGTGTGTATGTATGTTATCGATTTTGGAGGAAGGTCTTTTGGCTGAAAGCTTATGTATTTAGTACTCTTTTTGTTGTGCCTGACTGCAACTCAATGTCTTCACTGTATGGTGAGTAGTAATCTTTCCTTTTCACAATATTATTATTACTTCTCACATGGCTCATACTGTACCAGTTCAATCAACCCACAAAGAATAGAACCATGATCTAAATACAGCTGACATATTTACCAAGTTCTCTCAGCTGAAGCCTGTAAAGACTACTATCTTGATCTATAAAATATAATTTCACTTGTCCAGTACCAGTAATTAATAACAGAAGGATTTCCTTTACAACTTTATAATATGATAAGTATTGCAAGACAGAAAGAGTTGAAACATTTTAGTTATGCCAGAACTTCCTAGAGCAAATTCCTATATAGAGAAGATCAGTTCCTGTATTACTATCATCGCCAATTAATTTAGCATTGTCTGCTTTACTGAACAGTCCAACGGGGCACCAGTAATTAAACACACCATTAATGGCTGGACAACTAATTAAGTGTGATACTGAAACGTATCAAAGATTGTGATGGTGGTTTGGAGCAGTGGTGCCGGATTGAGAGGTGCACAACATCTTTATTAACAACTTAAAAATTGCAACTAGCAGATCAAAATCGAGAGGTGGACATGCAGTTCACTGTTACAGTTCAGTAGCACAAAGTAAAATAACCGCAACGTATGGTCATGAAAAAAGACTGTAGGACAGCATCACTTCTAAAAAATGTAGAAAATTTAACACTCAGAGTACCTGGCTGCCAATGCTGCAAATAAAAAAAATACTCTGATGACCGCAGGTCTATGATGCCATTTACATTTCCTTTAAAACAACCACTTTACGCACACTCATATGAGTAAATTAGCCATCTACTTGCAGCTGCTAGTACACTGTGCAGTCTTTGTTACTCCAAGCACTCAGAACATTACGATTTTAAAACTCTGCTGGTACAGCTAAGAAATTAACCCCAGAAAGTAAGCTCAGAGGTTTGAGGAAACACATGGCAATAACCACAACTGCTATTCAGTCGGCAACATGAACCAATATAGAACCTATGACTATTAGCCAATAATGAATAGAAAAACATATGCACAAATAATAATAACAATAAAAAAGGAACATGATTACATTTGACCTAGACAATAGCAACTGCACAGGCAGGCATCATAGTCTAGATCACAGTACGGATTACTACAACCACCCTGTAACCCAAATCTCTTGCCACGTAACAGGTCACTAATGAGCCAAAATACAACATTTCATTTTACACAACTGATCTCCATTTCATACAAACCAAACTGAGCCAATATTGACCCAAGGTAATAGGCTACTGACGAGGAGTTGATGAGTCTAAGTTCTCGCCAGATCAAGGCATGTGACACTAATCCCAGGACCTGCTGGTGTGATGGCAGATGATGTTTCCTTGCTGATGACTCAACAGGGAAGGCACCCTTGCAAAACCCTGACACACAAAGCAAGCTCTGAAGTGCAGCCCCCCCCCCCCCCCCCCCCCCACACACACACACCAAGTTTCGTCCATCATTTATACTCCTTCAACGACGCACATCAGATACATGTGTCAAACAACTCAGTGACATGATGGAGTCAAACCATCACAAACTTGTAACAGCATTTAGTGATATCCAGCATATTACTAATCTCACTCTGCATCATACATAACCATGTTTCAGGGATGATGATGATGATGTGGATGTGACTAGGCAACTAATAATGCAGGGGTCATAAATCTTTTGTACTCAACAGCCAATACTGACATTGTTGGGAGGCATCACCAGTTGCATAGGTACCAATATTATTGTTAATCGGTAACTAAAAACTAATATGTTATGAACCCCCAGTCAGATTAGCTCACTAAGGGTGTGATAAATCAGCTGCTGGTCCCCAAGTACTGATCGTTAAAGAGTCGGCATCATTCAGAACACTTCTTGTTGACTGTTGTCTGCTTCAAATTGCTGCCACCCTCAGTGACCCCAATGTTGTGACATTGTAATAGTCTGAACAAGTCCTGTTGTGTTGTCTGTTCAAAATAGCTCTGAGCACTATGGGACTTAACATCTGAGGTCATCAGTCCCCTGTGTGTTGTCTGTGTGGGTAAATAATTAATTGATTACTAATAATAATTGTATTTTTACTTAAATGCCTTTTTGCAAAATGAGACACAATCACAAATGTTTACTATATGCTGTGAATGTAATTTTTCTCCAACTAATTACATTGTATTAGAACAGCCTTAATTTAATTCCATACTGCTCACTGCAAAAACAAATCTATATTACTTATATGCCAAAATTTTTATCACAGCAGTTGACCGGTACAAGTCGCACACCACCATGAGTTGTCAGTGCTGTAAGACAAACAAAGCATATTACTGAACTGCTCAAACAATTAGGTTCAGCTGCTTTGTCTGTTTGTATAATTTCTGATGTTGGAAACAAACAAATCAACTTCCTCACATATTTTGCATAGTTCCACTCAATATCTTATGGAATAATCCCCTGTGGTAACTGATAACTTCAAAAGCAATTATTTATTGCACAAAAGTGAACAGTAAGAATTAGGATGAAATTTCTGAGAATTTACGTTTGGAGCACAGCACTGTATGGTAGTGAATCAGTGTCTGTTGGAAAACCACAACAGAAGATAATTGAAGCTATCGAGATGTGGTACTACAGAAGAATGTTGAGAATTTGATGGGCTGGAAAGGTAAAGAATGAGAAGATTCTCTGTAGAATTGGTGGGGAAAGGAATGTACCAAAAACACAGACATGAAGAAGGGGGAGGATGACAGGGCATCTGTTAAGACATCAGGGTATAACTTCCACGGTACTAGAGTGAGCTGTAGAAGGTAAAAAACTGTAGAAGAGAACAGAGAGTGGAATACATCCAGCAGATAATTGAGTTCATGCTACTCTGACAAGAAAGCTTGGTGCAGGGGAGGAACTTAGAGTGGGGGTAAGTCAAATCAGTCAAAAGACTAAAAGAAAGGAGGCCGGTGGTCATGTGTACATGAGGTGTGCTTGCTTATATGAATTAATGGTGTGTGTTTCTCTTTATTTTTCTGATGAAGGTGGTGGCCAAATGATGATATGTAAGTGTCTTTTAATTGTACCTGTCTGCAACTTAAACGTGACGTCTTTATGATCAGTAGCAATCCACATTTTCGTTACATTGTTGCTACTGAAATTTGTTGTAAACAAGTCCATCACAATCCGAGAAGACTAGTGCTGTCTATACCTACAACACTAGAGGAAAAAATAACCTTTATCACCCATCATAAAACCTATCAATGACTCAGAAAGCAGTTTAATATGCAACAACAAAAATGTGTGATCATTTACCCAAATAATGTAAGATGTGTGACAGGCAGTGAATCAAGTTTTAAATATAATCTAAAACAACTTCTTCTGGACAGCTCCTTCTATCCCATGAATGAAATTTTATTTACAAATTGTAACCCTTTAAAAAAATCTAGTTTGTATGTGCAGTTGCATGTGTTGGGCTAAAAAAGTATTAATTAATGCTAACACTAATCATGTACACATATTCTGTATGCTGACTCATTCCACATAATTTCAATAAGAGAATCATTCAAATGACCTATGGAACATGTAACTAACTGACCAGCTAATAATAAAATATTCACCCTCTAACACCGTAGTGCCCATGCTACTTTCCCCTCTACCCCTGAAGTAAGCAGCCAGCTTTACTTAGCTCACAGCCGAATTCACTGACATGAAGTAAAATTAAGCAAATCTTAAAATATTACTATCTCTATAAATATTTTTGCTTGTTACTGAGCAGGAAAACAATACTCTTTAGCTCTTAACATTAGTTGACTTTTTGGATTTGGGCGTTAGTTGTTCAATGAATCTTATTATAAAATACCGCGGGCTGCACAAATTCTTGATTCGGGCTGCAAGCAGCCCATAGGCTGCAATTTGATGACCTCTCTAATAACGTGTGGTATTGAAATAAATCAGAAATATTGATCTTGTACCAAACATGTACTAAAATTAATTTTAAAGTGATCCGCTAATACACTATTTGGATAAATGCACCAAATATTCATATGGGAGACATCTTGTTAAAAATTAATTAATAAATTAATACATTACTGTTAATTGTTGAGTGAATGCTGTTTACATTAGGGGGCATCTTAGATGTGTTTCTGCTGGAGTACATTAAGATCTGCATGTGGCCATGAAGCCATGCTTCCTGCATGTGAGATGTGCTTTTTAATGTCATGCATTATAAGTACTGCATGGAAGTGTAAAATTATCTGTAGAAGAAGAAGAAATAATACTAGTTACATGTCTGATCCTCTGCAATTAGACCAATACCCCATTTATTTTGAGGTGAAAATTGCGGTGAAATAACTTCAGCCAGTCCGCACATAGTATTTGGATCATCTGGGGGGGGGGGGGGGGGGGGGGGACCAGAATGCATCTTATTGGCATTCTACGCAGATGTAAATCATTCTTCATAAAACACACACATATTGTTTCTTCAGCCCAAAGACTGGTTTGATGCAGCTCTCCATGCTACTCTATCCTGTGCAAACCTCTTCTTCTCCGAGTACTGCAACCAACACCTTTCTGATCTGCTTACTGTATTCATCTCTTGGTCTCTCTCTACAATTTCCCCCCCCCCCCCCCCCCCCGCCCCTCCTCCCACTCACACACACTTCCCCCCAGTACTAAACTGGTGATCCCTTGATGTCTCAGATTGTGCTACTAGCGGATCCCTTCTTCTAATGAGATTGTGCCACAAATTCCTTTTCTCCCCAGTTCTGTTCAGTATCTCCTCATTAGTTACATGATCTATCTATCCAACCTTCAGCATTCTTCTGTAGCACCACATTTCAAAAGCTTCTAACACACACACATACACACACATGAATATAACTATGAATATTTATGTTTACATTCATACACATAATCCTTTAGGGAAGCCATAGTTCGATTATCAAAGAGCAGATATAAACAAATAAATAAAATTAAAAAGTACACTGTCATCCTGCTCACACGTAGTGTTCAGGTCTCAGGTCACCTACAAAAGTAAAGAAAACATCCCATAAGCATTATTAACAAACTTAATACATTATTTTAAAATAACACACATACACATATGAATATAAATATGCATACTTACATTCACAGCTCTGTGAATCATTCACAAGGAAAGCCATAGTTTCATTGTCAAATAGTGATGACAGTATGCTTGCGACCATTCGTCACGGGCTGAAAAACAAGATGCTTACTTGCTCCATCTGCATTACCATAGTCAGACTGACATTTCATATAGAAGTAGTCATCAATGTATGGGAGCTGCTCAATGCACTTACTGATGGAAAATGTTAGCATGCATGTTCCAGCTTGCAGCTGTATTTCGCTAGCATTGCTCGGCTCAGAAGTCAGTGAGATATTGCACTGGTCATGGCATATGTGTATCCCACATGCACTGATTTTGCAGATCATACATTTTTATGTGAAAGCCACTTGACAGTGCATACACACATCCCATGGACCACTTTGAAATGCAACACACACTGCACGCCACAAGGAACACTGCTGTTTTCTGAGCATCTGCCACAGCACTGGACATGGCATTGTGTGATGAATACTTACCCTGTAAGATGTGTGGGAGGAGCTGAATAAAGTAATATACAGGGTGGTCCATTGATCATGACCAGGCCAAATATCTCATGAAATAAGCATCAAACAAAAAAACTGCAAAGAACGAAACTTGTCTAGCGTGAAGGGGGAAACCAGATGACGCTATGGTTGGCCCGCTAGATGGCACTGCCGTATGTCAAACAGATATCAACTGTGTGTTTTTTTAAATAGGAACACCCAATTTTTATTACATATTCATGTAGTACGTAAAGAAATATGAATGTTTTACTTGGACCACTTTTTTCACTTTGTGTTAGATGGTGCTGTAATAGTCACAAACATATGGCTCACAATTTTCGATGAACAGTTGGTAACAGCTAGGTTTTATAAATTTAAATACAGAATGTAGGTACGTTTGAACATTTTATTTCGGTTGTTCCAATGTGATTCATGTACCTTTGTGAACTTATCATTTCTGAGAACACATGCTGTTACAACGTGATTACCTGTAAATACCACATTAATGCAATAAATGCTCAAAGTGATGTCCGTCAACCTCAATGCATTTGGCAATATACGTAACGACATTCCTCTCAACAGTGAGTAGTTCACCTTCTGTAATATTCACACATGCATTGACAATGCGCTGACGCACGTTGTCAGGCATTGTCGGTGGATCACGATAGCAAATATCCAACTTTCCCCACAGAAAGAAATCTGGGAATGTCAGATCTGGTGAGCGTGCTTCGATGACCAATCCACCTGTCATGAAATATGCTATTCAATACTGCTTCAACCGCACATGAGCTATGTGCCGGACATCCATCATGCTGGAAGTACATCGCCATTCTGTCGTGCAGTGAAACATCTTGTAGTAACATTGGTAGAACATTACGTAGGAAATCAGCATACATTGCATCATTTAGATTACCATCGATAAAATGGGGACCAATTATCCTTACTCCCATAATGCCGCACCACACATTAGACTAACCTGCCAAGGTCACTGATGCTCCACTTGTCGCAGCCATCGTGGATTTTCCGTTGCCCAATAGTGCATATTATGCCGGTTTACGTTACCGCTGTTGGTGAATGACACTTCATCGCTAAATAGAACGCGTGCAAAAAATCTGTCATTGTCTCATAGTTTCTCTTGTGCCCAGTGGCAGAACTGTACATGATGTTCAATGTCATCGCCATGCAATTCCTGGTGCATAGAAATATGGTACGGGTGCAATCAATGTTGATGTAGCATTCTCAACACTGACTTTTTTGAGATTCCCGATTCTCTTGCAATTTGTGTGCTACTGATGTGCTGATTACCCATGACAGCAGCTAAAACACCTACTTGGGCATCATCATTTGTTGCAGGTCACATGTGGCTGAACACTTCCTGTTTCCTTGAATAATGTAACTATCCCGTGAACGGTCCGGACACTTGGATGATGTCATCTAGGATACCGAGCAGCATACATAGCACCCGCCCATTGTGCATTTGGATCACAGTAGCCAAACGTCAACACGATATCGACCTTTTCCGCAATTGGTAAATGGTCCATTTTAACACGGGTAATGTATCGCGAAGCAAATACCGTCCGCACTGGCGGAATGTTACATGATTCCACGTACTTATACGTCTGTGACTATTACAGCGCCACCTATCACAAAGCAAAAAAAGTGGTCCAACTAAAACATTCATATTTCTTTACATACTACACGAATATGTAATAAAAAATGGGGGTTCCTACTTTAAAAAAATGCAGTTTATATCCGTTTGACCTATGGCAGCACCATCTAGTGGGGCCAACCATAGTGCCATCTGGTTTCCCCCTTTAAGGTAGACAAGGTTCGTTCTTTGTAGTTTTTTCGTTTGACGCTTATTTCATGAGATATTTGGCCCAGTCACTATCAATGGACCACCCTGTATATATTTTTAGAGACCATCTCATTTATTTGTAACCAAGAGCAGCTGCTGTGTTAGTGTTTAAATAAAAAAATAAATGGGACATGGAAGAAAATAAGAAGAAAGTTCATTTTCCAAATGAGGAGTGTACATAAGTTCAGATGTTAAATGATTGGGATTATTTTATACATATAGAGATTCCCATGGGCCCCTGGTTACAGGCAACTGCTGACTGCAGCCACTTCTAACATTGTATAGAAGAGGCATCTAAAATTATATATCCCATTGTTAATGAATTGCATAGAAAATGTGTAGTGAAAAGAGGTATGCAAGGAGCTGAATAAATACATACACAGCTATTCTTTTTTCTTTTTTAAAAAAGCGAATATAATTTATTGATAACTCAATGTAAAAGTATTTGAACATTATCTCAAGCACACACATAACTACTGTTGTCAGCACCATACATTTGTTTGAGTATTGAAATTAAAGGGCAGTTATACTCTTTGAGATTTGTAACTGATGCACCTTTGAAGATTTAGCCAATTTCTCACAAGATTTCGAAGCTAATTTGGATTGCTTGAGTAACTGTTAAGTCATTAGGTAGTACCTATATATGTAATTTTGTACTTTGAGCTCTGCAGTGTGATTTTCAACAATTTCATGGCAAAGTATTGGCTAATACTACGTTTATCCATTGGCAGGAATGTCTTTCATCGATTCGTCAAGATACAATTAGAACTTTTCATTTAAAACTATTCAATTATAAAAAAAACACAAAATATACTGTATACTTTGTATTATAACATCAGCATCCTGTAATAACTCTATCCATAATACTGTCAACTTTTTGTACTATTGTTTAACATAATGGCATCTAATTACTTTGTAATTACTGTTAACTCACAGTATGAAGTGTTTATTTAGGCTACTAGATTATACACTGAAATTCTGTCTATGCTAAAAAATAATGTACTCATATTTGAAGCATGAAACACGGTAAGAATATTTAGGATAATGTAGTTTCAGTGTAGTTACCAAAAATGCAATCAGCTTTGTATATTTGAACTATTTCACTTATTTTTCCATGAAACTGACATGTGTATTTGACATTGTATCCTACTTCATGTATTTCAGTTGTAATTTCTGAATGATAACATTTTCTGTAATTTTTAACAACTTCTGTGATAGTAATTAATGGAACTATTGTAGGCAACAATTTCAAATTGTTCAAAGAGATTTCAGGATTGCAACCAGTTGTTGTAAACTTCTCTCCATGATATTTCAACTGGACACCTGCCAGTCATCTTCAGGTGAGTCATTGGAGACTGATGAGGATGTTCTCCACTCCGCCTTATATAGTGCACTGATAGTATAGCCACACATGTGTCAGAGCCAAGATGAGAGAAGAATCACACCACCCGGCAGCAGTGCCCTGGCTGGTAGAGCTGCAAGGACAAGCTGTCTTTGGCATTGCCACTCACCACAGTCATCAGACTATTCTGGCGTCTTTGTCTGGAGCAAATTTTGGAGATGACGAGATTCCACACATTATCCAGTTGATAGGCGCTGTCACAGTTTGTTAGATTTTCTGTGATGCATATTTCAATGGATTCTTTTATAATGGAGTCCCAAACAGATTTGCTGTAGCTGAAATTAATGTTTTGTCATAATCCAAAAGAGTATGCAGCTGGTTGTTGTAAACTTCACTCCACAATATTTCAACTGGACAGCTGCCAGTCATCTTCAGGTAAGCCATCAAAGACTGATAAACATGAAGCCTATCATCGTAAACTTCACTCCACGATATTTCAACTGGACACCTGTCAGTCACCTTCAGGTGAGCCATCGAAGACAGATGAATATGTTCTCTGCCCCACCTTATACAGGGTGTTACAAAAAGGTACGGCCAAACTTTCAGGAAACATTCCTCACACACAAATAAAGAAAAGATGTTATGTGGACATGTGTCCAGAAACGCTTAATTTCCATGTTAGAGCTCATTTTAGTTTCGTCAGTACGTACCGTACTTCCTCGATTCACCGCCATGATTTCATATGGGATACTCTACCTGTGCTGCTAGAACATGTGCCTTTACAAGTACGACACAACATGTGGTTTATGCACAATGGAGCTCCTGCACATTTCAGTCGAAGTGTTCGTACGCTTCTCAACAACAGATTCGGTGACCGATGGATGGGTAGAGGTGGACCAATTCCATGGCCTCCATGCTCTCCTGACCTCAACCCTCTTGACTTTCATTTATGGGGGCATTTGAAAGCTCTTGTCTACGCAACCCCGGTACCAAATGTAGAGACTCTTCGTGCTCGTATTGTGGACGGCTGTGATACAATACGCCATTCTCCAGGGCTGCATCAGCGCATCAGGGATTCCATGCGACAGAGGGTGCATGCATGTATCCTCGCTAACGGAGGACATTTTGAACATTTCCTGTAACAAGGTGTTTGAAGTCACACTGGTACGTTCTGTTGCTGTGTGTTTCCATTCCATGATTAATGTGATTTGAAGAGAAGTAATAAAATGAGCTCTAACATGGAAAGTAAGCGTTTCTGGACACATGTCCACATAACATATTTTCTTTCTTTGTGTGTGAGGAATGTTTCCTGAAAGTTTGGCCGTACCCTTCTGTAACACCCTGTATAGTGCACTGATAGTATTGCCGCACATGTGTCAGAGTCACAGTGACAGAAGGACCACACCACCTGGGAGCAGTGCCCTCGCTGGTGGAACTGCAAGGATCAGCTGTCTTCAGTGTTGCTGCTCACTGCAGTCATTGGAGTTTTCTGGAGTTTTTGTTTGGAGTAATATCTTGGAGATGATGGGATTCCATGCATTATTCAGCTGGTAGACACTGTCATGGTTCACTGGATTTTCTGCAATTTGTATTTCACATCTAATGCCTTGACAGCAAGAAAATGGTCTCACGTGTAGAAATTTTTGACAAGCTATGTGGTACAAGAGTAAAACTTTTAAGTTCTTCAAGTTTTTTTAATGAGATGTCGGGACTGTGGTGTATACCAAAATTTGCCAGAGTGACACATTTTATTGATACTACCACTGCACAGAAGATAATGAGGAAGACTAGTCATGCTCCAGTGTCTCCTTGTTAAGGAGAGAATTTGTTATGCAAAACAAAGGTTGGATGCCATTTCAGAAGAACTGTTCCACCTACATCTGAAGATGGCAGCACTTCTTTCTCCTCGGTCATGGATTGGGTCAACAGGGTGACTTCAGCCAAGTTTGATTGGATGTTTAAGGATTCAAGTTCTCGGCAGATGTCAAAATTTGATCGTTTGGTGCCACAACAGTCGTCACCATAGGAAATAACTGCACAATGTCCCATTGTTAACGTTAAAGAGAAGAATTTGGATGATGTGATGCTGTCTGATTTGGGTAAAGGACTCAAACCTACACCAAGTGCACCTCTGATAAGTTTTGTGTGTGGTGTTGAAGAATCTGTATGATGCATCCCTATTGATGCTGCTGAAGAAATAACAAGGGAAACTTGCTTTGCTTTTTTGAAAGCCCTTCCCCAACACAGTAATGTAACCTCTGAAGAAAGGCTGCACTATGAAATCTCCAAGAGGATCTAGAAATAGTGGTGCTGAAGGCTGATAAAGGTAACTTAGCTGTTTTGTTACCTTGTAGTTTGCATTTGGGGAAGATGTGTGGCCTACTTAGTGATAGTATGCACAGGAAGATCGATCACAACCCTACAGCGTGTGTGCAATGGAAGACGTGCACTCCTGAATTCATCCTCATTACCTCCAGAGACCATCAAGTGGTTAAGACCACATGACAATGTACCACCAAGACTGTATGGTCTTCCTAAAGTTCACAAAGAACATCTTCCTTTATGGCCTATAGTGAGTAATATTGATGACTCCCCATATGATTTAGCCAAACATCTTGCTTTCTTGCTGAGACCATTGGTGGACAATATCCACATCATATACTTTTTTTTTTTTTTTTTTTTTTTTTTTTTTTTTTTTTTTTTTACAAAGGTATCTCTTGATGATGTCTTGGCACTAATTGGAAAACAATTTCAGTCAGGCACCACTGCTTTGTTTTGGCATGCTCTTTCCTTAAGCTATTTTATGTTTAATCAAGAATATTTTGAACAGACCCGTGGCATCACTATGGCAGCCCCTTGTCTCCCCTGGCCACTAACATTTTTATGGAGGATTTTTTGGAAAGAGCACTTGAATCAGTGTTTCTTAAATGAACTATTTTTTGGGGATACATGGAGATACTTTCATAGTGTTGGAGAAGATAAGTTAATGGAGTTTTTACATCGTCTTAACTCCTTTAATGAGAACATTAGATCTCCTTTGGAATTCGAGAAAGATAGTTGTCTCCTATTCCTCGATATTTTGGTTAAACAGAAGAGTGATGGCTCTGTGAGACATTCTGTTTCTCACAAGCCCACTCACAATGATTTATACTTGCACTCTTCAAGTTGCCATCACCCATCCCAAACCGTGAGCATGCTTCAAACCCTTGCACACAGGGCTCATACAGTCTCAGATTCAGATTGTTTACCTAAAGAGCTTGCACATTTAAGAGCAATATTCAGAGACAATGGTTACTCGACATGGCAAATGTTAGGGCATTCTTGGCTAAAACCAAGAACTGGGAAGTGGATAAAGAGTAAAACATGCCAGCAAAGTCCCTAGCTTTTCTTCCCTTTGTTGGAAATATTTCCTCCAAAATAGCAAGAATCTTTAGTAACTTTCAGACGAAAGTGATTTTTTGCCCACCATCTAAAATTATGGACCTGCTGGGATCAGTGAAAGATAACTTGTTATTGCAGAAGGCGGGAATTTACAAAATACCTTGCCAATGTGGTATGGCCTATATCAGATAAACAACACACAATGGAAGAATGTTGCACAGAACATAAACATTGCACACATCTTCTGTAACCCAGCAAGTCTGCAATTGTGAACATTGTATCTCCAATGGACACTCAACGGAGTACAATAAAAGATTAATTTTGACCACAGCAACATCTTTTGGGACTCTGTTATAAAAGAATCCATTGAAATATACAGTGTGGAAAATCAAATGAACTGTGACTATCAGCTGGATAATGCGTGGAATCCTGTAATCCCCGGAATTTGCTCCATATGAAGATGCCAGAATACTCTGATGACTACAGCAAGTGGCAACGTCAAAGGCAGGTGATTCTTGCAGTTCCACCAGCGAAGGTGCTGCCACTGGGCGATGTGTTCCTTCTGTCATCATCACTCTGATGCATGTCAAATTTACGACTGGCTGCAATCCAGAAATCTCTTTGAACATTTAATTCCCTGGGAAAATTTTATATTTGACAATCTTTGAACCATTAGTGAGAATAAATAAGACCTGTGAGAAATAGTGCAGGAGAGCCAGTATGATGTGAGATTTTGAGATGAAACTGTGTGATATAACAGCAAATGAGTTTGTGTACACCTGAATCTTTCTTTGACTTTTCACATTAGTAGAGAACCATTGTGTTCTCTGGCCCCTTATAACTTAAGAAATTAACAGAGAGACTCAACTGCAGTGTTGCAACAAAATGCCAACATATTTTTTGGGAAAATTTGAGCTATACCTGTCCTAATTTAGGATTAATATTCACACAGACTTTTACTTTGATTTACTTTTATTTGACAATTATAATCCCCAGCAAGGCAATTACACCACAGTATAGTGAAATGAGCTGGGATGGCAATGTAATTCCTGTCAAAATGCTAAAGTCAACTTGCGAGTTTCAGCTGTACCACTCTAACATCAAGAAGAAAAGTAAATATTATTTGGAAACAGGCATGTGCTGAGCACAGTTGTAAGGAATGGGAAAGACCCACTGTGGTTTGACAGGAAAGTTGCTACGAAAGCAAAGAGAGCTTCACTGCAAATTTAAACATAGTGAAAAAAGTCACAAAGACAAACAGAAATTAAATGAAGTCAACATTGGCATAAGCAGAACTATGCCTGAAGTGTCCAACGAATTCGAAAATCTATCTACCAACTTGACAGAAAATCCAAAGACGATTTGGGCTTATGATAAATCAGTAAACAGATTGAATCCATCTATCCAGACATTCAGTAACAATAATGGCATGAAACAGATGACATAGAAAAGGCCAAAATACTACATGTCATTTCCCAAAACTGTTTTACTGAATGTATTGTCTCCTTTAAATCGTCACATGAATGACAAAATGGCTTATATTGAAATGAGTAGGGATGGGACAAAAAACTGACTGAAATCACTCAACAGAGGAAAAGCCACTGGACCTTATGGGATTCCAATATGATTCTACACAGAGTATGCAAAAGAACTTGCCCTTCTTCTAATAACAGTGTAGCACAGGTCTTTTGTGAAGCAAACTGATCCTCTTGAAAAAGCCCAATTAATTCCCATTTTCAAGAAGGGTCATCAAACAGATGCACAAAATTATAGGCCTATATCTCTAATGTCAGTGAATTATAGTATTTTGGAACATGTATTATGACTTTTCTGGAGACTAAAATTCTCTTCTGTGGGCGTCAAAATGAGTTCTGAAAGTGATGATCATGTGAAACAGAGATTTCTCTGTTTGTCTATGAGACCCAGAAGGCAGTAGGTACCAGCGCCCAAAAAATGCTGTATTCATTGATTTCCTTAAGGCATTCCATACAGTTCCACACTGTCACCTAAGGTGCAAAATATGAGTGTAGAGAACATCATACAACTGTGCGACTGGATTGAAGAGTTTCCAGCAAACAGAATACAGCACATCATTCTCAATAGAGAGAAGTCTTCAGACATAAAAGTGACTTTGGGTGTACCCAAGTGAGTGTCATAGGTCTATTACTTTTCAGAATATATATAACGACATAGTAGACAACAGGGGCATTTCCACGTGGCTTTTCGCAGATGATGCTGTTATACATAGAGAAGTCACAACACTAGAAGATTATAGCAAGATGGAGGAAGACCAGTAGAAGATCAATGCTTGGTACAGAAAGTGGCAATTAATCTTCAACATAAACAAATGTAATGTACTGTGTATATGTAGACAGTAATACCCGTTACTGTACGATAACATGGGTGCAGAAAACTCATTGGAAGCAGTTATTTTCATAAAATATCTAGGACTATGTGTATGGATCAATTTAAAGTGGAATGGCCACATATAACTGACTGCAGGAAAGGCAAGTGCTAGATTGAGATTCATTGGAACAATCCTTGGAAAATGCAGGCCATCAACAAAGAGGGTAGCTAACAAAACAGTCATTTGACCGATACTTGAATATCGCTCATCGGTATGGGTTACATACCAGCTGGAATTGATACAAGAAGTAGAAAAGGTTCAATGAAGAGCAATGGGTTTTGTTACAGAATCATTTGGTAATTACAAAAGTGTCACAAAGATGATGAACCAACTCCAGTGGCAGCTGCTGCAAGAGAGGCATTATGCATCATGGTGTGGTTTACTATTAATGTTCTGAGAGCATACATTCCTAGAAGACTCAACAAATATATGTTTCCTTCTATGAATACCTCATCACAAAATCATGAAGATAAAATGAGAGGGATTCATGTCCATACAGAAGCTTACTGGTCATCGTTCTTCCTGCAAACTATTCACAACTAGAACAGTAAAAAAAAAGGGGGGGGGGGGGGAGAGAGGGCAGTGGTACACAAAGTACTCTCCACAGCACACTGCAAGATGGCTTGGGGTACAGATGTAGATGTGGGTGCAGAACTATTGACACATCAGAGACACATCACAGATACACAATATAACAACTAAATGTCAAATACACAAAGCCATTAAGAATGTTGATCAATGGAAGAATCTGATCAAATTAGCAGACAAAATTTCTAGAACAACTTACAAAGAATCCTATGCAGAAGGTCATACAGAGGTCAAGCCAATACATGGCAAAATGATGGATATGTGTGTGTATGTGAGTGTATACCTGTCCTTTTTTCCCCCTAAGTCTTTCCGCTCCTGGGATTGGAATGACTCCTTACCCTCTCCCTTAAAACCCACATCCTTTCATCTTTCCCTCTCCTTCCCTCTTTCCTGATGAAGCAACCGTTGGTTGCAAAAGCTTGAATTTTGTGTGTATGTTTGTGTTTGTTTGTGTGTCTATCAACCCACCAGTGCTTTCGTTTGGTAAGTCACATCATCTTTGTTTATATATATATATACAATGGCCAACAAGTTAGATGTAGCTTAATCAATGTACTCAACCACTAATACATAATCAAATATGATGGCTGTGTGTCAGCTTCACAATGACTAATACTGAGGTATTACCACCTTGCAAGTCTCACCTGACCTGTGATTCTGTGCAACTTTCCCAAGTTCCCTTCATTTCCGAAACCTCACCTGTCCTTTTCAGTCTTTTTCCTTCACCTCTCTTTCTTCCCCTTCAACCCTTCCACCACAAAAGGAGCAACTGGCTCCAAAAGCTTGCAAATTTAAATATCTTTATGTGAGTGTTCTCATGCTACAACTTGGTGACTAGATTTTTTATCCAGCCAATTACATTATATGATTCTCTTAAGGCATCCAATGCCATGGCAGAGTAACTATGAGTCTCTTAAGGGACAGAAGTAGCTTTGAGAGTGACTATACTCTCATCATAGTTCCTTTTGGATGACTCCTGTAGTGATCATGATTCTCACAATTTGGGACGGGGTGGCACTCCTATAACTATGACTCTCTCCATGATGGGCAAATAACTGTGTGCCAGAGAGACAGGCATACCAATGATTGGTCATATTGGTGACACTCAATCTAATAAGTGAGGTTTGTGGGCAGTGATGAGTCAGACCAGTGCATACTGGGTTGGTAACTGAGGTTGCATTACTCTCTCATGACCCTGCAAGAAGGAGTGTGGAACCTACCAACATTGCTGCTTGCAGATCAGGGGGCAATAACTGTTTGCTGATGCAAAATTTCTGGCTTAGACAGGCACTATGGTTGACCTGTGTCTGCCAATCAGCTGCTGACCCACAATGGTCTGGCCCTACTAGACTCAACGGGGCTGAACAGGAAGACCACTCCTCGTATGTACAGTGGAAGCAACTGGAAAAACCTACTGCTATGTCCAGCCCTCGAGTAAGGCCAAGAACCTGCCAATAAAAAGACTAATTAGTGTGATGCTCAGTGTGAGCTAACAGTAGAGGTGGTGTTGGAGTGACCAAAAAGAACCCACTCCATGGTGGATTTTGCCTGCCTTTAGTGAGGTTTGTGAATGGCATAACTTATGTCCCATTGACAGTCCAACAGGGTTGAGATTTTGAGGTCATATTACCACCTCAGGGACATCCCTTGTTATCTCTGCCAAAGCCGGATGCTTGGCTCTGCTGTGTAAAGGGCAACCCAGCAGGGAAGCTCCAACAACTGGAGCATGCCCTACTGATCGAGCATATCACCAACTCTGTAAAAGTCAAGTTACCAGGACAACCACCATATAATCCTGGCCTCAGCAGTGGGGTCAGCATATGCTGAATATGGGCCTCTGAGTAGCCTTCCTGGCAGAGGCCATTTTTCTGACCATGCCTGTTTAGCTGGCCTCTGGCAACTCCCATCTCATTTATGGGTCTCCCTTGCAGCCTAACTTTTCCAGTTCTACTTGCACTTACCATGGTAGACCAGGTCACAAAGAATGGTAGATTTGGGTCAGCAAGTGACCCATAGGATGACTGGATAGCAACTGATAGCAACTGTGTGCTTGACGCCTCTCCTATTCCAGTTTTTCACCATTTATGCACAGTTAACACACCCTAACCAAAAGTGGGACTTTCTGGTCACTGCCATTAAAAACAGCAATGACTCATTGGGATTACTATGTCTAGGTAACTATGCAAGCACGAAAGGGAAGGGACTCCACAGTGTTTAAATGCCACATTTCTAAGTGTAGGGTAGACCAAATCCACCACAACAGGATAAATGCATGTGCAAAGTATGTGACATGTACTTTAAAACTAAATCAGCAAAGGAATCCAGCCATTAGAAACAAGGAAACAAAGGCCAAGATGGAAAAGTCCTGGTGGAGCTCAGGGTCAGAAGGCTTGTAAAATTCTCTCTAGAAGACCTCCTAAAGACTGCTGACCTGGAAGTTGCATTAGGCGATACCATCAAGCAAAAAAATGCGGCATTCATGAGAGATCTTGCTGGAAGGTTCACTTGCAAACAGATTTCAGACAAGTGTCATGAATCTAGTGGAGGCCCTGAGGCTAGGGCAGCCTCATAATAAGCTTCTGGAAGACAGCAACGAACCTCCACCTCCCACCTAAATCATATCTAGCAGCAACAATAGTGAAAGCAAGACGGAAGTATCTATGAGAAGGATTCACCAGGGTCATCGTCCACTGAGGTGACAGGGATGATGCCAGGTGGGGAAGAACTGCTACAGATGTTTGTGGAGGATGCAGTAGAGACACTGTCGTAGGAAGTCATGTTGCTGATACAGATGATAAAGGACACCACGACTAGAGCCATGTCAGTTTCCCTGAACACCAGGCAGCAGATCTTCTATGACATCTATGGATGGATCAGGTCACACCTGAAATAATAAGCAGGCAAGGTGGCTCCCAGATGGAAGTCAGAGGAAGGAGGTGCGAGTAAGAGTGCAATGAAAAAGATTTTTGCATGCTGTCATCCAGGAAACGTACAAAAAGGACCCCAAAAATGTTGTTGGCACACCTGATTAAGGGCACTGACATGGCAAGCCAGAGAGAAGAACTGCAAGAGATAAGAGTTGTCTATGAGACGCTGTGGGAGACAGTACGAAAGAACGTCGACCTCCTGGTGTTCGAGTCAGATAGTGTCATGAAACTTTCTTTTGATCCACTGTTCACTTCTTGGGAGATAAAAAAGAGGTACTCATTCCTCAAGAAATAATTGGCCCCATTCCAAAATAGAATCTAGTCTCAAATGGTGATGAACTGGGCTACAAGAAACCTTGTCTGTGTCGTGTTCAACAAAATAGTAGTGATAAGTGAATTACTGACAGACTGGAGCACAAACAGGATGACCTTGATCACAAATATGGACATAGACCAGAACAAGGCAGCATATTGAAAGCCACTCACAATATTCTCTATCTTCAGTTGAATATTTTGGGGATCCTGGGTGAAAGAACAAGACAGGTTATTAAGATCAAACCAAGGAAGATTAGGTTGGAGGCAGACTCTGGATGCTATAACAATATCCAACTCTTTGCAAAGTGGTAAGGTGATCTAATACTGATGGTGGTCCAGTGATGGCTTATTTACACATTCCTAACATCTTTGATACTGTGCCACATGTAGTCATTTGGCAAGCCCTAATCTGAAAAGGCTTTCCACCAGCTTTTGCCAATATGCACGGATGCAGACTGAGGGCCAGAGCCAGGAACTAGAGTTAAGCAGGATACCCTCTTCCACCTATGCTTTTCTACCTCATTATGGAGTGCCTCCTCAACAAACTTGCCACTATGCCATACTGTATTGTAGAGAGGAGAAATATTTCTAGCCTGACATTCACTGATGATACAATGCTGTTAGTGAACAATACAACAAGAGCAAAGTCATTATGAAATACAATGATTAAGTATTTGGAAAGCTTAACCATGACCATCTCAGCCAGTAAAAGCTGTACAACCCAGATAATAACAAAGAGGAACACAGGGTGCCTGATGAACCCAAGGCTAGAGACAGGGAAGAGGGAAAGAGTCCCTTATGCTGGCTCAGAACACTCACTCCAATACCTCGTGGTGAACATTTCTCCACGGACCAGTGTATGCAAAAGGACTGCCTACAACATCAAGAGCAGGTCAGGTGAGCCTTGGAAAAGTAAGCCTTAAAGCCCTATCAGAAGCTGCATCTCCCAAAGGTATATCTCATACTGCACCAGTTGTTAATGGCGAGATCATTAGTCACCCTTCTCAGAGATGCAGGCAATATCGCCAGTAAAACAGTAAAGGGCGTATTTTGCCTCAATGACCACATACTTTATGGCCCCATTTATTACAGGTCAAAAGGGGATCTAGGAATCATGCATCTGGAGCACCAGGTCATGTATGATGGCATTTTATTAGGGCTTAAAATGAAAAATACCAGTAGCTACAATTGAGAGGGCATTTGCCAACCACCTGTCAAATATGGCTGGGCAGCTAGAATAAATGTGCCATGTAGTGTCAAAAACCTAATGCAGTACTGAGTTAGAGCTGCCAAACAAGGACAGCAGTGTTGGGTGTACCTCCCAACCCAGGGCCCAGGGGCTGTCACTCAGTTTCTTAGAGGCCAAACTCAAGAGCAATGTGGTTCTCCAGGGCCCAACACTGCTGGTCCACATGCCAAGAACACAGCTTTGTGCCTTCATTCAAACACTGCAGGAAAAAAACAATGCAGGCTAGGAGAGGATGCTGTGGTGTCATAGTTTGTAGGAAGTGTGGTGTACAGTTTGAGACAATAGGGCCACATCCTGGGACAAAGTTTACCCACAAAGTTGCAGAGAATCAGCCGCCATAATGAGATCATGGACCTGGCAGTGGACCAGTTAGAGACTATGGACAACAGGGAAGTAATAGCTAACTTCAAATCCCTGAAGGAGTCTCCTCAAACCAGACCTGATCATAACCATGGTCTGCTATGAAGATGGGGACTCCCACTGAAGGGGCGCAGAGGAAAAACACCAGAAATACAATGTCTTACTACTTACCCTCTGTCAGGCAAAAGGGCTATCTGACAGAGAAGTTCTTTCCCTAGTAATCAGGATCAGATGGGTACTTCCCGAAACAATGATCACAACCATCAGTAAACTGGAGCTGTGGAGCAAAGCCAGTTAAAACCCATCTCCATGATCACTTTGCAGCATTTCATTCTAGTCTACCACTCTTTCATGGACTACAATGTGTCACCACTAAGCCCTAATGCCAATCGAGTGTGAGTTCTCCAAAGCTAAGTAAGGTTCTTTGCTCAAACTTAACTGGACAATCCACACAAGCACAAGTCATTTTCAGGTCAGGATGATCCCAACCTCTAGTCAATACCCAGGCAAACCTATTAAAAAGTAGGTCACATGCAACAGGAGGAGGAAGCATCAATACCCTTCCCCCCAAATCAATACAGCGCCATTTACAGGCCAATAAGTGCCTTTTATACACCTGAGAACTCAGTGTGAGTTAAAACACTGTGGCAGCTAACATACAGTCATGGGCTCAATGGTGGGTCAACTTTGTCTTAGTGGGGGCATCTGCATGGCTTTCCCTGGAAGTGGGTGTGTTCTCCACCCCATCCTAATGGCCACTCCCATAAGGGGTACCACTTTTAGCCTAATTTATCCTTGTTCACATTGTTTCCAAGCAGTGTCTGATTGGATTGCTAAGGCGGGAATCTCATTCTAAGATTCAAAGACAAGACGATGGTAAAGTGTCAACCCTTAAGGATTTAGATCATTGACAACAATGACGATTACAATACACTGTTGGGGTAACTATGACTCTCTCATGGTAGCCAACATCTCTTTGGCATAGCTATGACTCTTAAGGTAAGTATAACTCTCTTAAGATAGTAATCCATCGTTGTTTGACTATGGCACTCTTAACTATTCAGTGCCTGTTCATGGTAATTATGATTATCTTACAGTAGCCAATTCCTTGTTTGAGTAATTTGGCTTGTCAGGTAACTGTGACCCTCTTCTGATAGCCAGTACCTCATTTGGTAAGTACATCTCTGTTAAAGCTGTGCTTCACATAGGGGCATATCAGTAATGATGCACAGCACAAGCCATAGCTGATGTAGCCTCTCACTCTCAAGTAGGCTTCCCACCACCTTGGGCTCTGCATAGTGCCATGCTCTTCTTAGTGCCTACAACCTTGTAGAAGAGTATGCCAATTCTACCCTAACACATTCCCCTTTTCAGCCGAGACATCAACTCAAGAAAACAGAGGATGCAGCTCTTCCACATCTTCTCTGTAAAGTCATGGTTGAGGCTGCAAATACAGACAGTAGGTGAGACAAGAAATGATCATTGGAGTGAAGAGAACTTGTCTCCTTAACATGTACCATAACAGAGCTCTTTATACTGGGGGAGCTCTTTCTTGAGACAAAAGATCTAGCACTGCTGTTACTTCACAGCTCTAATGAGGCCATCAGGAGACAGCAGCTGAAGGCTATCCTTCTCAAGATACAGGGAACAGTTTGCCCCAAGAGCTTCAGCCTGATGATCCACATGTACCAACACCATTGTCTTCTGTTGACAAGCCCTTCCAGGAGCATGTCTCTAGGCTTTCAACTTTGGTTCAAAAATTCGCAGTTCTAAGATCCCTAGCAAGTCTGGGTCCAAGAACACAGCCTACTGTCATCCTAGGCCTGCTGCCCAAGGTGCTTGATGTTGTTGGCAGCAAAGAATAGTCACAGAAGAAGACACATAACTGATGGGAATACTCATGCTGTCAGGAGTCCTGCTGGAGAAGTGGCATGCATTGCACGCATGGTCTCCTGCATGAGACTCTTCTTCAGAGTCTTGCCGACATTCCGGGCCTGGTAGACTCCTGATCCCAACTGTTCACATAGACGGTGAACTTCACCATAGGCCTCACTGATGGATGATCCCTACAGCTCTTAGAGCACATAGCCTTCAAGACACTGTGGACACCAATCATTGGCGAGGACACTGCTGCATCACTGCCATCCAGAGGTTCTGCTGCTTCTCCAGATGGTCTCAAGCCCTTCCTGCTTCGTCTTCTACAGATGGAGACCCTGGAGAAAGTCTTCAACCTTTTTCTCCTCTCTAGAGCTCTTTCTATTCGATTCCTTTCTGCTAGGATCACCCTCCTTCCCAAGAAAGTCTCGCCAACATCCCCATTGATTTCCGTTTGCTCAGTGCTCGCTCAGGTTTTTCATAATGTCCTTTATCGTTCCTGATGTGGTTATGTGTAATGAACACCAATGGGCATTCATCTTGCAGGCTGGGATGTTGGAGAATAAGTTCCTGCTAGATCTTGTACTCACCGATGTGACTCACCTCTGTAGGTTTGTTTATATGGTGTCACTGCACATGCATTTGACTCATTGGATCACTTTGCTCTTGGTCCTGGTTTACTTTGCTGGATCTTGTGGTTCTGTGAGGTCAAGTACAACTGTGTTAGTGGACCCTGACAGCATGTCCAAGATTGTATGGCCTTTGAGAGTCCTCTGTTATGTGATCCTGTTTCCGCCCTTCTTTTTAACTTTGCTATCGGCCGTGTTCTAGACAAGTTGCCAACCCACTCTGATACCCAAGCCCTCAGCCACCATATCTACTTGATGACCTTTGTAGATGATGTCCTGCTCTTCACCTCAATGCTGAGATAGGAGGCTACATGCCCTCATTGTCTCTGAGATGTCAACCCTGGGCCAACTGGGATAGTGAGTCAATGGCAACAAATGTCTCACCTTTGCACTAGTAGCCTCTGGCTATTGAAAAGAAAGTGAATATTGAAGATGCAGTTGCCTTTAAGTGGGGACAACTGCCATGCCAGATATGCACGTGGGAGGGATCTTCTGATACCTGAGCCTGCAGTGTTGGTGGGAAGGTGCCTCTTCAACCCAAGGTGCCAAATCAGTGATAAGCTGGACGTCACCACCAGGACTCTCTTCAAGCCTCAGCAGAGGCTGTATATGGTAGCAAATGTCCTTCTCCCTTGCTGCTGCCATGGCCTCACCTTAAGCCACATGTGGATGTGGCCCTGGACACTTGTGTGAGGGCTGCTGTTCACAAACGGTTTTGCCTCCCAGCAGATACTTAATGGGCTATTTTCATGCCCTCTCAGCTTGTGGGGAGCGTTGAATTCCATCTGTCTGTTGGCTTGGAAGCATGCTTCGAGGCAACAGATTACAGACTCTGCTGCAACTGTTACCACCAGTCCATTAGAGAAGTCAGCGGGTGGTGCAAATGGTGACTGTGGTGCTAGAATGTCATCTTACATGGGAGGGCCACCTCCTAACTTCACCCAAGAAGGTCACCAAGATGTGATTAGTACAACCCAACATAGGCCTTTGCAGATGTGGCCCTTCTGTCATTTGCCACAACACCTGGGTTGCAGACATCAGTCATTTTGTTTCCAGCCATGTGGTGGCTTATGTCACATGCAGGTGAGGCAGAAGGGATTCATCATCTGTGTTGATATTCACCTCCATACACTTGAGTGGGGCCAAAAGCTGGATATAATGGCTGTCAAAGATGGTCAGGCTCACATCATTCACACACATATTGTCAGCAACCATCTCCATCTCAAATATTGTCATCAACAGAAGTCTACAAACTATAACAGTGAAACATTATATATGTTTTCTGCATTCTTCAGATCTCCACAATGACAACAATGTTGAACTGGAGGGGGACTTGGGCATGGAGTTCAGGCAGTGGTCTTCTCCAGATCTGCCTCAATCCACAAGACTCTTAAAGTTCTGTGTAGAAGAGTGCTAGATGGTGTAGTGATTTCCATAGGATATTCCAGTACATGATGACTACCAGCCCAATGAAAAGAGTCAGTGTTGGGTAGCGTGCTTGATTTCTACATACTCCAGGGGCACTGGAGCCTTCTATTGTTCGCTAAAAGACTGACAACCAGAGGATCACTAGTGAACATAAGTGAATATGTAATTAGGGTCCCTTGTCTCAGTCTATTAAAATGGAACCCTTATAGGATAACTTTGTTGCCTGACTGTTTGACTGTTAAGAACAATTTTTCTCAGGAGCAGGTAGATGTATCAAGCTCAAATTTATGTCACATATTAAGGTCTATGGTCCCTTGGCGGCGTAAAGAAGTTAAAGTTCTAAGTCAATGTGTTGAGAAGATTTTGACATTTATGTCACATATTTTGAAATTCACAAACTCATTCATCAAAACCCTATAGGGTACTTCCCATTGACCTAGAATCATGAAATTTGGCAAGAAGCAATGTTTCATAGTACAAGTAAAGAAAAAAATCTGAAAATTGCTAAACACAAAATTGTATCACATACAAATATCTTTTTGCCATTTGAACATACATTGCGTTCCATTATCTGTCAAAAAGCATAATAGATGCACATTACTGCATGCTAACATGAAATGTGAGTTGTAATCATGTTTTAGTAAGTAAATGAAAAATGCTTAATTAAATCTTCCCTCTATATATACATAGACTGAAGCCCCTGACTCCTTCTTTTGTATGTCCTGGCTTATCTCAGACACTACTATAGAGATTTTGATATGGTCTTGGAATTTCTGAGACCATTATATTGCCAGTATTGATACTGGTAACAGGCAAAAATTGTTGAGATTCTCGATACCCAAAATGGGTGAACTATATAGTACAAGTTTAATTTAGTTTAAGTAATTAAGTTTGTACAGAGCCCTCAGTGCACGAATCCGACTCAACTTGGCCATTTTTTTTTTATAGGACATTTATCTTGGAGGGAATCAATGGTCTATATAAA
The DNA here is from genome assembly GCF_021461385.2 of Schistocerca piceifrons. Lineage (NCBI taxonomy): Eukaryota > Metazoa > Arthropoda > Insecta > Orthoptera > Acrididae > Schistocerca > Schistocerca piceifrons. Next base: position 278,687,830 of record NC_060140.1, on the reverse strand, counting down.
ATACTTAAAAATGGATTAAAAACCATTTTGACTGCAGTAAAATATTTCTTTGTAGTGGTAACCAGTTTCAGTCAGAATGTGACCATCTTCAGACCATTTGTATTATGATGGTAGGTGGAGGTGGTGAACAGAGCAAATGTTGATGTTCATGGAGCTGCAACACTTGCTCTTTTCATTGCCATTGCCTACCATTATGGTATAAATCAGGGCTGGCCACAGCATGTCAACCTAAGACATGCAGTGAGCGGGAGTCAGGCATGTCAAGGCTGGCCTGCCACATGACTTTGTACAATCCTTCTTAGAAGTACCTGCAACAGTGTAACATTTCATTTAGCATTGCAGTGCAACATTTTTCAGTCCTCACTATCAGCAGAATTGTGGTGTCATGGCTGTTTAACCTTTGCTGTTTGATTGTGGTGTGTAGGATGCTCACATGTCCAGTGGCCATTTGTATAAAAGTGGCAGTCTAGTGATCTATCATCACAGTTCTTTAATATATGTTTCATTTTGTGTCAGTTTGTGGACGATCTGAAAGTTACAATATTCTTGAAGAATCGAGTTAGCCAAGATCACTAGCAGTTCTGTTTTGACAGATCTACACTGTCATCGTTGTTGTTGTTGTGGTCTTCAGTCCTGAGACTGGTTTGATGCAGCTCTCCATGCTACTCTATCCTGTGCAAGCTTTTTCATCTCCCAGTACCTACTGCAACCTACATCCTTCTGAATCTGCTTAGTGTATTCATCTCTTGGTCTCCCTCTACGATTTTTACCCTCCACGCTGCCCTCCAATACTAAATTGGTGATCCCTTGATGCCTCAGAACTTCTCTTCTCCCCAATCCTATTCAATACTTCCTCATTAGTTATGTGATCTACCCATCTAATCTTCAGCATTCTTCTGTAGCACCACATTTCGAAAGCTTCTATTCTCTTCTTGTCCAAACTGTTTATCGTCCAACTGTCATCATTGTGTGACAAAATCTAATGACAACAGTGTAGATCTGTTGAAATCAGTCAAAGTAACAAAAATAACTGCTTGCTATTTTGGCTAACGCGATTCTTCAAGAATAATACACTGAAGAGCCAGAGAAACTGGTACACCTGCCTAATATTGTGCAGGGCCCCTGCAAGCATGCAGAAGTGGCGCAACATGACATGGCATGGACTCAACTAATGTCTGAAGTTGTGCTGGAGGGAACTGACACCATGAAACCTGCAGAGTTGTCCATAAATTCTTAAGAGTATGAGGGGGTGGAGATCTCTTCTGAATAGCATGTTGCAAGGCATCCTAGATACGCTCAACAATGTTCATTTCTGGGGAGTTTGGTGGCCAGTGGCAGTGTTTAAACTCAGAAGAGTGTTGCTGGTGCCACTATGTCGCAATTCTGGATGTCTGGGCTGTTGCATTGTCCTGCTGGAATTGCCCAAGTCTGTCAGAATGCACAATGGACATGAATGGATGCATGTGGTCAGACAGGATGCTTATGTACATGTCACCTGTCAGAGTCATACTCCCACTGCACATGCCCCACGCCATTACTGAGTCTTCAACAGCTTGAACAGGCCCCTGCTGACATACAGGGTCCATGATTCATGAGGTTGTCTCCATATCCGTACACATCCATCTACTCGATGCAATTGAAACGAGACTCATCTGACCAGGCACCATGTTTCCAGTCATCAACAGTCAAATGTTGATGTTGACAGGCCCAGGCGAGGCATAAAGTTTTGTGTCATGTAGTCATCAAGCGTACATGAGTGGGCCTTCAGCTCCAAAATCCCATATTGATGATGTTTCATTGAATGGTTCGCACACTGGTACTTGTTGATGGCCTAGCACTGAAATCTGCAGCAATTTGCACTTCTGTGATGTTGAACGATTCTCTTCAATCATCTTTGGTCCCTTTCTTGCAGTGATGTCACAGATTCCTAATATCATAGTACACTCGTGAACTGGGCATACGAGAAAATGCCCCCTTCATCACTACCTCAGAGATCCTGTGTCCCATTGCTCTTGCGCTGATTATAATATCACTTTCAAACTCACTTAACCTGCTATTGTAGCAGGAGTAACTGATCTAACAACTGCGCCAGACACTTTTGTCTTATATAGGTACTGCCGACCGCAGCACCATATTCTGCCTGTTTACATATCTCTGTATTTGAATGCACAGGCCTATACCAGTTTCCTTCAGCATATAATGCTTTTCAATAAATGGAAATGACAGAAGGGAGGGATGAGAATTCTCAATTGGCGTTATCGACATGTACTGCATATTTGCTATGAAATGACGAATAAATACCACGCAGAAAGAATTTAAGTATTTGGTTGAAAATGAAAGAGTAAAGAACTACAGTAATCGACACAGGGGATTCACTGTTCTGTATGAAGAAGCAGTTTGTTCAAAATTTACTAGTCTGGAGCAAATGACGAAACTGGTATTACAAATAATAAAATTTCTGAAGTAGAATGCGTTCTTCCATTGTCAGTTGCAAATGTTTTTCAGTGGAACTGAACAAAGAGTATGGAGACTTCATATAGTACTGCAAAGTACGTTAGATAAGTCTGGGGGCATACCTGAAACAATTTTTTGATTTAAAACTTGCTACTGATGAATGTATGAAGGAAAAAGGAGTGCAGGAATGAATATTATAACATATGGAATAGATTACAGACTTTGTACTTGAAGTGGCGTTGTCTGCATACTGCCAACAGTAAGACACTGCTGTGTAATTTCTTTAAAAGGATAATTGTGTTGTAACAGTGATGTATGGCGCCTCTGGCATGAAGTGCCATGTCTTTGGACCCTATGGTCTTTGACTTTACTTTTGTCTCTGTCTCTCTGCATGCTATGTTCATACAGCCGTATTGTATGTCTCTGTCTCTCTGCACGCTATGTTCATACAGCCTTATTGTAATTGCCTTGTTCAGTGTTTAAATAAATGTTCATTTGACTGCAAAAGTGTGTTATTACCTATCTACAACTCGTAATATCCACAGTGGTGACCCCGACAGCATCGCCATGTGTTCAGGATTTTTTTTGTGCTTCTTGTCATCATTAACGGACTTCATGTGCTGGTCCACATTGTCTTCAGAACAATGGATCTACCAGTGTCGTTTTGTGCCAGTACCTTGCCTCCTATTGACTGTGGTTGCGTTTTTACTAGCATTCCTAATGTACATTTGGTTAAAAGTGAACTATTACCTGGCCCCAGTCATGCTGGCAGCCACTTAACCGTAACTGGCCCAACATGGCCACCAGCAAATGCTACTATACAGCAACGGCTGCTACACGGACAAAGCACGTCGCTCAGTGACATTGTGAACGATAATTGAGTGAAGGATGTTGTGTTTCACCCCTCAGCTAAGCAGTCACCTTCTGTTTGGTCTGATGTGCCGGTGACATTCGACTACTGTAAATTGAACGTTCATGCACATGGGGTCGCACATTCTTATTTGCCTCACGTCATTGCAAACTCCCCCCCCCCCCCCCCCCATACACTGTCTCGGCGACACTGCTCGCCTCAGCCATGCTGGTTTCCATGACCATTGCTCTGTGGTCACACCATGAGCACCTTCCAACCACTCTCGTACCAGCACTGACTGTTTCTTCTGCGCTGGTTTCCGGATCAGCCCCCCCTTGGCTGCATCGCAACTGCCTTCCGCCTGCTGTTGCTACGGCACTGGCCATTACACCAATGCCACTTCCACCTCCGGGCCTGCAGTTAAGACACATTGTGCCATAGGTTGCATTGACTCACTCCACATCGTGTGCTGCTTGCAGCCACCCCACCCCCATGCTGACCTTGAGCGATGCATCATCCACCACTACTGCACTTCTGGTGTTGGGGGCTTCCTACATCATTCACACAGAACTTCACCTCACAGTGCTGCATCAACGTGTGTTACCCGGCATGTTTCTTAAGCTGCCTGCATTGCAAAAGGACAACCCTAAGAGTTGGCTCACATTGGTGGATCATCTACTGGATATCCATGGGATTTCGGAGGATGATGCACATTTCGTCTGCCTCGTGAGCCACCTCCATGCTCATCCAGACCTCATCAGGGATCTGATTCTCTCACCACCCACCTCACCCAAATATTTAATGGTAAAAACATTGATCATCAAACGACTTTCTCGCCCTCCAGCAGAGGCTATCCACCACATCATCCATAACGAGCACCTCGATGGCTCCACACCTTCACAGCTTTGGCGGCACCTTCGTGGATTAATTGATGACCAAGCACTACCAGATGCTGTGCTGTGAACCTTTCGGATGGTTAATCCTCCGTCGGACCTACAACTTCACCTACTATCTAACGTAACTGATCCTCTCGAGGTTCGTCTACGCATGGCTGATCGGGCCTATGCAATCATTCATCACCGACACCACCTGTCAAGGACGACTTCACCTTCATCTTCTGTTGGCACGCTTGCACCTTTGCTTCCATGCAGTGCTGGTAGGAGCCAGTACTTGTGCCTCAGCAGCTCAGCGACCTGCCAGGAGATGCCTCCTGGCGGCCTACAGGAGGTACTGCCTGTGACCTACCGACAGCAGCTGGCTTCGCCTGAGCAGCAGCCTGAGTGGTCTTGGGCTATGACACAGTCAGCTGTATCCCCTGCCCACTCCACACCACCTCACCTCCAAGCTTACCAACTATGCTGGTACCGTGCAACCTGCAGGGAAGCCTCTCGCAACTTCCACGTGCCTTGTGCGTACCCAAACGACTCCACTGGGCACGTTTAGTTGCCATGTCCCACCATGTTCGTTCACAGTGCCTACCTTATGACACCACACCATTTGCTCCAGCGATGTGACACATCTACGTCATGGACTTGTCATCAGGTAGGTGCTTTCTCGTTGACACTGGCGCCAATGTCAGCGTTATTCTGGCCAAGCTAGCGGGCAACACGGTTTCTCCTGCTAACCTCGCTTTGATCGCTTCAAATCACTCTCCTGTCGTGGTCCTTCACTCCATCAAGATGTTGCTTCACCTATCACTGGTCTCGATCTTTCCTTGGACCTTCCACGTCACCAACATTGATGAACCTGTGATCCGGTTGAACTTTCTACACCATTACAAACTTTTGCCTGACCTGCAGGCTGCAACGTTCTGCCATGCGTCTGGTTCTACGGTTCTGTGCTCGAATGAGTTTGGCACAGCTCCACTCTACATCTCCTTGGCTACACTATCCACAGATGCATCTCTGCTTGAAGGTATTTCTGCACATCTCTCCGATTTATCGCACGTCCGCATACAGATTGATGGGCTCCGCACATATAATGAGGAGTTACACTCCGCATTGGTGCCACCTCTGCTGAATTGGCTCACACACAATTACTATACACAGCTTGCTGCAAAGCCGCTTCTTTCAGAACTGTAATTCGCTTCTACTGTGTTTTCACTCTGCATCGCTCCTGTGTCAAGTTTTCCTTCCCATGCTGCCCGTTCTGTGCCATCGCTCTTGAACCTACAGGAAGCTCATGTTCTTGCTCTGTGGCATCCCTTGCATCGTGTGGCTGCCACGCCACGCCCTCAGTCATGGTCTGCCAATGACGCACCACCCACACCATTCTGGCCCGGCAAGGTCAGTGACTCACTGTCGCTTGTGCCCCCCCCTTCCCCCCCTCCCCCCCTCCTGTCCTCCTTCGTGGGTTTTGGCAGTCAGCAACGGCACTTGTCACAGAATCCACACCACAGTTGGCCTACCTGTACATTATTAAGCTCGATGCCTTAACGCTTCCAAATTTCTGTGCGTGAAAGAATTTGTTTAGGTTTCATTGGCTTCGGGCATGCTCCGACCATTGGACAGCAACTGGTCTTCACCTGTCCACCTTGTGCCTAAGAAAGATGGCTTGGTACACATGTGCTGGGACTACAGGTTCATTAATGCTAAGACAATAATCGATAACTATCCCATTCCTCATATCCAGGATTTCACTCAGTTACTGCATGGCTTGAAGTTCTTCTCTGTCTTAGACTGTTCGAAGGTGTATCACCAAATTCCCATGCACTCACTAGATATTCTGAGGATGGCCATCATCACACGCTTCGCCCTATTTGAATACTGTTACATGCCTTACAGCTTGTAAATGCTGTGCAGACATGGCAGTGTTTCATTGATTCCATTTTGCTACCTCTGCCTTTCGCTTTTGCCTATTTGGATGACATACTGATCTTTCTCATCTGCTGATGAACACCAGTTTCACCTTGACACAGTTCGTGCGGCTCTCATGGCCAATGGTTTGGTTATCAACCATGACAAATCTCAACTATGTTCTACATCAGTTACAGTCCTTGGCCATATGGTCTCGGCCAACGGCCTCCAATCAATGATTCTTGTGTCAAAACCATTCTTGCACTGCCTCTTCCTGAGGATTACCCTCAATTCCATCATTTTCTGGGTATGGAAAACTTTTGTAGACGCCATATCCCTAGGGCTGCCTCCGTCCAGTCGGCCCTTACCGATGCTCTCTCCGGTAAAAGTACCAAGGGAAAGCGAAAGTTGGACATAGTCTAAGCCGACGCTCGATGCATTTGACAATCTGGAAATGGCCATTGTGAAAGCAGTCACTCTCTCTCACCCCAACCCCAAGGCCCATATTTCTATTACTATTGACGCTGGCGAGTCAGCTGTGGGCGCTGCCTTACAACAGCACACTGCAGACTCCACGCAGCTGCTCCGTTTCTTTTCAAAAATCTAACCAGGTGTCAGTTTAAATGGTCGGCTTTCAACCGCAAGCTTCTCGTGGTTTATGAGACAGTTAAACACCAGGGGCGATGTGGAGGGGCGTCCTTTCAGTATCTACTCGGACCATAAACCACTCATTGATGCAACATGCAGCCTGGTGAAGGATCTCCTGCCACAACGCTTCCGGCACAAGGACTTTATTTGCCAACATTCTTCGGACGCTTGTTATATCCACAGTGCTCAAAATGTTGTATCTGACTATCTATTTTGTATCTCAGTAATATATCAGTAATTTTGTACCTCAGACTGAAGACACAGACACACAGCGACTAGTTTCGGATGATGAGTCTTCGCTTGCCATCAAATCTCTTACCCTTCACGGGTCATCAACTCCAGTCCTCTGCAACATTTCTACTGCCCCCACCCCCCACCCCTTGGTGCCATCTGGCCTTCAACGTGGGATATTCAATACTTTACACAATCTGGGCCACCCCAGAACACGGGCAATGACAAGACTAGTCACTGAACATTTCGTCTGGCCAGGCATGCAGCATGATTGCTGCTCCTGGATACAAGCATGTGTCCCTTGCCAACGTAGTAAAGTGGGCAGATGCACCCAGCCTCCTTTAGGATAGTCCAACATCCCCAGGAGTCGCCTGTGGCATGTACTGATTGACGTTGTCGGTCCTCTCTCCCCTTCTGAGGGCTACAAATACATATTGTCTACGATCGACCGTGTCACCCTTTGGGTTGAAGTGGTTCCTCTGGTTGACATTACAGCAGAGAGCATTGCTCGCACCTTCTTATCAGCACGGGAGACGAGATTTGGCTGCCCTGGGATGACAATTCGAGTCCATGCTTTTCGCTCGACTGTGTGAGCCATGTGGAGTAGTGAAATTCCATACAACGGCCTATAATCCGCAGGCAAATGGCCCGGTTGAGCGATGGCACCAAACTCTAAAGCTGCACTCATGTACCATGGTGGGCTTTGGTCTGAGGCACTTCCTTGGGTCATACTCGGCATCCGCTCCACCCACAAGGAGGACCTGAATGCTTCACTAGCGAGCGTCTTATATGGAGAACCACTCGTCCTGCCAGCTGATTTCGTAAAGACACACCCCCGTCCGACGCAATCGACCTTCCAGCCCTCATAGAATGAGTGTGTATGCATGTCACCCGCCTCACCCACCCCTGCCTCGCACTCATTCCATGCCGCTGGTGTTTGTGCACAAAGACCTGGCATCGTGCAAATTCGTCATGCTACGAGATGACTCCGTATGTGCTGCCCTGCAACCTCCTTACTCTAGTCTGCACCGCATCTTACACCATGAAGTGAATACTTTCATGATACTACTCAAAGGACGACTGAATACAGTTTCAGTTATCCGATTAAAATGTGCGTGGTCCCTCTCCGAGCCATGTTCTGAAACCCTGGTCAGCCTGCCATCGCCAACGCCTCACCTGCTGCTGCTGACTTGGCCTCCAATGACTCTCCACCCCAGCAGTCCGACGCATATGACCCTGTCAGCACGGCTTCCGAGGCGCCCACTTCACGAGCTGGACACCACCTTAATCCGCCACGCTAGCACCAAGATTTTGTGTTCAAGTGAGCTAGCTTCGCCCCACTGTGCCCTGCCCTACCAGGGGGAAGCTCTGTGGCGCTTCTGTCGTGAAGTGCCATGTCTTTGGACCAAATGATCTTTGACTTTACTTTTGTCTCTGTCTCTCTGCATGCTCTGTTTGTACGACCTTATTGTATTCGCCTTGTTCAGTGTTTAAATAAATGTTCATTCAACTGCAAAAGGTTGTTATTATCGATCTATAACTCGTAATATCCACAGACACATTCTCTTAAAGCCAGACCAGTTCCCTAAGCTCACGGCTGTTAAAGAAAACGAGAGGTTTGAAGAATTTACTGTGGCCTTGAAAGAATTACAAGGACAGTTTTATAAAGGTTTTGAGAACACTGTCGATCATACATATGTTTTAGAGCTGTTTTCGAGACCGTTTGCGTTTCAGTCGAATGTGTCCCTGTGCACGTATGCAAATGCAATTAACTGACCAACATACAAGGTAATTCCAGTTTGAATGACAAATCTTTTTACGTTCTAACTGTCCAGAACGTCTACATTGCTTTCCTCAGTAGAGTTTCCAAAGCTCCATAATGAGGTTGAACACTGTAGCACAGTTTGTTATTATACTTTTCACACTCAGCAACGGCAAGCTGATAATCTACTGCTAAAGGAAAAAAATTAAAGACCAGCAGCACATAAATTTGCACTCGCAACATATAGGAGCACACTCTAATTAAGCAGCACTTTTCAACAGTAACATAAGGAGAACACAGAACAAAAGTCAGCCATATTGTTAGTCAAGACACTGAAACTGACCGAATCAATACCGGTAGATAGAATAACTAATGGGGAGGGTCCTAGGATCTCAGAGCACGAATGACACCTGTATCGGTATCCTTTTATCAGAAACTCTTCTCTGCAGACCACCCAACTGCTCATGCAGCCAAATTTATGGCACAGTAACGGTGGGGGGGCGGGGGTGGGGGGGAGGAGTGTCGGATCGGGCAAGGCTTAATTTCGGCCGAAACAGCGTTCCGGCATCTCCTAGGATTTTTTTATTTTTAACTCACTGGAACAAGTGGGCACCAGAGATATAAAGTAGTACGTGTGTATAGAATCGCAACGTAACTGTCATTTGCTGCTAGGAAGTTTGGTAGGTGTTCGTGTTCAAATGAGTTCAATGGGGAGCAAAGTGACACTGCTATGGGAAAACGGACGGTAGCACCTGTTGTTTGTATTAAATCTTGTGGTTTTATTGTTTTGATATTTCATTGAAAGTAGTACGGGCAATTATTAGTTAAATAACTGTAATAAATTATTATGTGTGACAAGTACAGCTGTCAACAGCTAACAATTATACACGATAAGTTAATTTTCAGAAGTACATATCTGGCGTACAAAACTGACGTCAGTATACTGTCGTTTTCAGCCAAGTGGCTGGGGATCAAGAAAATGTTAAATGATAATTATGCCACGTTATTTCAGTGCAGTTATTAAATACTGAGGCAGATATCTTCGTAAAGGAAAGTGCACATTAGGGACAGAAGAGAATCAAATAACAAAGAAACCAAACATAAAACCAGGAAATGAAAGAAATCAATAGATGGTATAGCTGCTTGGTAAAAGCTTTTAAATGTTTCGTTTGTGTTAAAATCCCTTACTGGCACCCCAAAACTACAGCAGTTATTGCCTATTACTAGAACGCAATTCAAGAAGCTGACGATATTCAACACTGGAAAATATAGTTCGCCCTCGAGCATTTGAACAGGCCTTCAAAACAGCGTTGCCAGCTTGACGGATTTACCGTCAAATTTGACGGAATTTCATGTTGTGTGACGGGTAAAATTTAGTTTTGACTGTTGACGAATTTTTTGACTATTATTATTAAAACTGGGCTGTATTTTGCCGTTTTTTTCTAGTTTCCTTTCACTTTTTAAAAAATGTTTTTTTGATAAAACTATTACGAACGCAAATCTTTGTGCACCTGCAAGACCATGAATGTATTGCACTAAAACTCTGAAGTTTCACTCAGTGTGTTGCAAAAACGGGCTGAAATTCTCATTTGTTCGTTCAAATTAAATACATATGGGATACAACCGAAAACTGAACTGGAATTAACTCCTTAGATTTCCTTCCTATTGAGCAATCTATTTGGCTATTTTTTAGGTAACAATATTAAACATCTCTGATGACTGGCAAACTAAGCAAAGCAAACATAATACAGTGGCAAATGGCTCTAATTTCTGTTGTAAGCAAAGATACGGTAGTAAGTGTCCCTTACTCACGAACTGAGTGTAGGGAGCAGAAGCAGGAATCCTGAAACCCCATTCTGGGAAGGGTCCGAATGGAGGTGGTTTGCCATTGCCCTCCTCCGACCTGTTACGAAGTGTCGAGCATGTTTTTGTACACAGGAGATGACTGCTGGTCTGTGTGGTGTCATGTTTGTGTTTTTATGGATGACGAGGGGGCCACGAAGCTTAACATCCACATCCGATGGACGAATCATCATCAACAGTTTCACATGTCTTCTCTTCATGAGAGATTGTAGAGAGGTTTGCAATTTAATTCAGAACATTGGCACAAAAACTGGCGATCAGGAAGTTTGAACTACCATCTCTCCTTCCCTGGCTGTTCAAATACTCGCAACAAAAGTATCACCTACAACCGGATTCAAACTGGATTTAAATACATGGTACTTGCCTCTAGCACCAGGAGCACACTAACAAAAATATGCTTTGCTCTATGAGTTAATGCCGTGAATTCTGGTTAGTGAGCGCAATATATTTTAAAACAAGTTTTATTTTTTCTTTATTTTTGGAAGAAAATATGGAAATATTTCATTTTGACGGGTTTTGACGGATTGTTTGGTGTTAGTTTGAGGGAAAATATAATCACGTGATAGCAATACTGGTTAGATCTGAAAGATGATCAACGAATCTAATTGCAAAATGATTAACTACAAACAGTGTCAGAGCAGCTTCTGCAGCTGCACATTCGTACGTATGTTTGATAGACTGAAATGACAATGTTGACCGTTGTGAAGATGAAAAAGGTTCAACCGCTTTTAAATGTTTCTTACTTTTTCCACGCAGAAGTAAAGCTGACAAATGCACATTCAGGTTGCATTGACAATATTTACACCGCGCACTACTAGGTTCCCCAGGCACCTCTAGCAATCTTTTTTAACTGTTTACCACTTAACCACTCTTTCCTAAAATGTCGTACACACCGCTTGCCATTCTTTTCAGACATATACAGTCAGTCATAAAAACAAACAAAAAGGGCACCAGACACTAGTTGTTAAACACACAATAACTCACCACAACATTGTAACGTGGTATGCAGCTCCACAGTGATTATCGGTAGAAGTCGGCAGCAGCCGGAATTCGTGCCCTAGTGATTTGCAGATGTTCGTTGCCAACAGTGCAGAGTACCGTTAGCCGATGTTGACTGCATTGTCGTCTTCTTTCTTACTGAGCTGAGCTGTCTGCCGCAGTCTGTCTTTTGTTGCGCTATATTCATTGCGATTTTTATGAAAATGACTGATGATAAGTTTGCTGGCTCATCAGGGGGGCTACTTTATCTCTAATACCTCTTATATTCTGATGAAATATGCAAATTCCTTCTGTACTTGGAAAGATGACTTCCTCTGAAGGTGAGGCCTTAGTTAGAGGGACTCCCTTTAAGCAGGTATACCTGTCAACTGATTTCAGTCTAAAAAAGGTGCAGCTCTAACACCAACTACTACAGGAATTTTTCCATGAGTGAACCCACCACCACCCACTACACTGTCACTTCGGAAAAGAAAGCCAGTTATTAAGAGCCCATGGAAGCTCAAAAGACAGGTTTCTGTTGCTTACACTGGGTGCTTACAATACATGGAGGTGGATTTTGTGCCCCCCCCCCCCCCCCTCGCAACCCATCACTCCACGCAGCATACACAGCTTGTCCGCTCTCCCCTGTGCTCGCAAACCATGCTCGACAAATTCCAAGTTATAATTCGTGAGAAGTACCGTACACTAACATACTGCACTCACTATCCAGAATTCACGGAATTAACTCATAGGGCAAAGCATATTTTTGTTAGTATGCTGCTGTTGCTACGGGCACGTATCATGTATTTAAAGGCAGTTCGAATCCTGGTGGTAGATGATACTTTTGCTGCCAGTATTTGGCCAGCCAGGGGAGTAGAGATGGTAGTTGAAACTTCCTGACCGCTAGTTTTTGCGCCAATGTTCTGGATTAAATTCCAAGCTTCTCCGCAATCTCTCATGAAGAGAGTACATGTGAAACTGTTGATAGTGATTCGTGTGTCAAATGAGGTTGTTATACTGGGTGGCACCCATGATGCTCTACCTCCTCATCCATAAAAACACAAACATGACACCACACAGTACCAGCACTCATCACAGTCATCCCTTGTGTACAAAACCATGCTTGGCACTCCGTAACAGGTCGGAGGAGGCCAATGGAAAACCACCTTCACTCGGACCCTTCCCATAATGGGGTTTCAGGTTCAAATGGCTCTGAGCACTATGGGACTCAACTGCTGTGGTCATAAGTCCCCTAGAACTTAGAACTACTTGAACCTAACTAACTTAAGGACGTCACTCACATCCATGCCCAAGGCAGGATTCGAACCTGCGACCGTAGTGGTTGTGCGGTTCCAGACTGTAGCGCCTTTAACCGCTCGGCCACTCCGGCCGGCGGGGTTTCAGGATTCTTGCTTCTCCTACCTCCACTCATTTCGGGAGTGTGGGACTCTTACTTGCTATTGGTTCCATACAACTGAAATTAGGGCCATTTGCCACTACATTACGTTTGCTTTGCTGGGTTTGCTGGTGATCAGAGATGTCTGATACTATTAGCTAAAAAATAGCCACATACATTGCTCGATAGGAAGGAAATCTAAGGAGTTAATTTCAGTTCAGCTTTCGATTATATCAAAAAAATGGCTCTGAGCACTATGGGACTCAACTGCTGTGGTCATTAGTCCCCTAGAACTTAGAACTACTTAAACCTAACTAACCTAAGGACATCACACACAGCCATGCCCGAGGTAGGATTCGAACCTGCGACCGTAGCAGTCGCACGGTTCCGGACTGCGCGCCTAGAACCGCGAGACCACCGCGGCCGGCTCGATTACATCCTACATGTATTTAATTTGAATGAACAATTCAGAAATTCAGCCCATTTTTGCAACACACTGTATGAAACTTAAAGAGTTTTAGTGCAATACATTCATGGCACTGTCTTGCAGATGCACAAAGATTTGTGTTCATAATAGTTTTACCAAAGAATTTTTTTTTCAAAATTAAAAGAAACCAGAAAAATCCATCAAAAAAACTATCCAGTTTTAATAACACACGTCAAAAAATTCGTCAACCGTAAAAACTAAATTTTACCCATCACACCACATGGAATTCCGCCAAATTTGACGGGAAATCCGTCAAGTGCTGGATCTAACCAAGAAATTTCTTCAAAGCGCTGACCAAGCATCTGTATTTCAGCTACAACGTATGAAGAGCATTGATTTGATCAGGAGCGTTCTCTTCCAGCACTTTGAGTAACAACTGCAGAACGATGTTGGTAATGGACATTTCAGTCTTCTTATAGATGAATCTACAGACATTTCTGTCACCAAATTATTGGCTGTGTGCATTGTATATTTTTCAAAAGAACAAAGCAGAGATATTTCTACCTTTTTAGGAATTGTTGAACTACAACAGGGGAATGCTGGATGTATTATTACTGCAGTAAAGTCATTACTTTCAAATTATGGTATAGACATTAAACAAATGAGAGGAACTGGTATGGATAATGCCTAAGTAATGGTGGGTATTGACAATGGGGTCTGTAGAAACTGAAATCTGAGGTCCCTAATCTTGTATTGATCCCCTGTGTTTGCCATTCAGTTCAGTTAGCAGTGGCCTCTGCTGCCCAAATGCTACCAAGGAATCTTGAGTTCTTTAATTTGTGAAAATTATTCTTAATTTTCCAAATGTTCTTCTCGAAGAGTCATGTATAGGGAGCTGTTTAAAGCAATAAATGATGGAATCGAACCCCTTAAAGTTATACACCAATGAGACACAAGATAGCTATCGATCGAAGTTGCTGTTAATCGCATTTTAAGTCAGTGGCTTTAACTACAGACACATTTTGAAATATCCAGACAGCAGACAAGCGCTACACAGATGAACTATTATATATTATGTACTGTGATGCCATCAATAAGCTTTATCTTCCGTTTCTTAGACCAACTCTAGAAGACTGTCAAAAGGTCAATAAATCATTTCAAACGAGTACAGCAGATCGTTCAAAGACAAGACTTAGTCCTTGTTATTGCAGGTCTACGAGGTGGATCATTGTTCCTGGTTATAAGGGGGATTTGTCAATGGTAGAAGTTAGGAAATACAAATCCCCTAATATTTGTCTTGGGCATGAAGTAGCGGTTTCATTGGTAAATATGATGAAAGAACATAAAATTAACGCAGAAAGCGAAAAGTTTTTCACAGTAGATGCGAAAATTGCCTGTTTTGCTTAGCAGAGGAACTCCAGAGGCGACTGCCGAATAATGTCAAGGCCTTGCAAAAAGTGTGCCTAATTGCTCCAGAACAGTATTTGAAGGTGGTGAAAGAAAGTATAACCCGGTAGCTCAGGAATTTCAATTACCTGACACAGAAATAACAAAAATTGACTTCCAGCGGTCAAAATTAACTACTGCTCAATGGAAAAATGTCGACAATACAGTAGAACTTTGGCAAGAGATCGCATCATGTAAAGATGCTAGTTCCCAAAATTCATTTAAGGAGATCTCAGATTTTGCAATGATGCTTTTGGTGCTACCTTGGTCAAATGTTCAGACCGAAAGAGCATTTAGCAATCTCAACACTGTGAAAATCTCCCTCAGGAATAGACTTAAAACAAATATGGTAAACGCAGTTCTCACTGCGTGGGCCAGACTTGGGCGTGTGAACAAGTGCTGTCATAATTACGTCTAACTAGAGCACGGTTTGAACCAAATTGACACAATGGCTGCGTACCGAGGAGACCAACAATCCAGCACGTCAATTGAAGAAAAGGCAGAGGACGATGTGGATGAACTGTTATTATTTTAATCAACATAGGTGAGTAAATATCTTTAAATTTGTGCATCTTCACCTTTTCGTGGGGCAATGGCTGCTCATTAAATTTTGGGAGTGCTGCGCATAATTTCGGCTTTTTCTTCGAATATTTCGGCTTTATACTGTCCAGCCATCTGTCTGTCGGCTCATTCTGAAGATGACAGGACGTTATACATGGTAATATTAGAAGTAAAAGCTGAATGCGTGCGACTGCATGCCAGAAACTTAATGGCCTGTATTTAAATTTGCTTGTTACTGCTACATTAAAATGTGATGTAGTTATATAATAATATATATTTTATATTTTGGCCGAGTACGGCGGTTTTTTAAAATGATTATCCGCCTCGTAAACTAGTTATGAGTATAATGTTTAAAATAAATTTTAATTTCGTCTTTTTATTTGCAAGAAAATACGTAAGTTTTATTTTTTTATGTTTGCAAGAAAATATGGAGATGTTTCATTTTGACGGGGATTTGACGGATGTTTGGGCGTTGGTTTGACGGAAAAAATAATCACGTGTTGGCAACTTTGCTTTAAAATATGTTTTCTGTGAAGGACTGTGTTTATTTATTTGGAGCGAGATTTTCATTGTTGTGTTTGCTAGACGGTGTCATTCGAAATGAAAACTTTTTGTGAACAATTTTAAGATTTAAAAACGAAGACATGATGAATAGGATTCAGAAATTACTATTCTCAGAATACAGTGAACTTGAAGAACTCGTTTTGTTAGAAAGCCCTTTCGCAGAAACCGAGAGGAACGGTAACGCCATACGTCAGGTTCAGTTAGGTACCGTATTCCAAACAACGTTATTTTTAACTTGCATAAATGTAGCGTAACACTTAAGTGCGTAATGTGATTTGTTGATGCTTACAGATTTTGATTGTCCTCATGATAGACAGTAAGAATATTACGAAATGACAGATTTCGAGTGCATTATTCGGTAACAAATGAGATGTATATACAGGAAGTGGCTCTATTTACGGATTATAAAACGTGTCGACTTCGCATTTATAAACCCCTGCGTTCATTTTACCATTTACTGTAACTACTGGCCTGAGACAAAATCACGTAAACTATCTCCAGTTCATCACATTATCTGCACCAAATTTCACAGCTGTGATAACACACTCGAATTTGAATAGCGTTCACCAAGTGTCAGTCTTATACATTTCCATCCGATTTGTTCATCGCGTACTATGACTCATTCCTCTACATTGTTAAAGCGCTGCACTTGCTCTCGTATTTTTGAAGGCAATGATTCACATCCCCGTCTTCTATCTAGATTTTGCTTTTGGTGGGAACCGCCCCAGCATTTGCCTAAAGTAATTTAGGTAAAGCATGGAAAACATAAATCAGAATGGCTGGCTAAATACTGGAGCCTACAAACCCCCTGGTGCGAAGCATCTGTTTAAAATAGTGCTACCTCATTCCATTTCTCCCCGGTGTATAATGCGAAAGTTATTTGGTAATGTAAAACACTTGTGCTACACCGCTCATTCATTTCCTATTCCCAGTCGCAGCACACTATACGCATATATGTGTATATATACACATGTATGTTTCATAATGTAACGCTACACACTGTCATCAGATGTTAGGACCATAGTGAAAATGTATGGCTTCCATTCTGTGTACTGCAACATCCCATTTGTTCCCCTGAAAAACAGAATCAGCATCACTCCATAAATGAGATGTTGAGGATAAGGTGGTACTGAAGCGCCAAAGAAACTGGTATAGGCATGCGTATTCAAATACAGAGACATGTAGACAGGCAGAATATGGCGCTACAGTCGGCAACATCTATATAAGACAACATGTGTCTGGCTCAGTTGTTAGGTCGGTTACTGCTGCTACAACGGCAAGTTATCAGGATCATGCAAGTTTGAACGTGTAGTTATAATCAGCACACAAGCGATGAGACAGCACCTCCGAGGTAGTGATGAAGTGAGGATATGCCCGTTTGACCATTTCACAAGTGTACCATTAATATGAGGAATCCGGTAAAACATCAAATCTCCTACATCACTGCAGCTAGAAAAAGATACTGCAAGAATAGGACCAGTGACAACTGAAGAGAATCGTTCAATGTGACAGAAGTGCAACGCTTCCACAGATTGCTGCAGGTTTCAAAGCTGGGCCATCAACAAGTGTCAGCACTTGAACTGTTCAATGAAATATCAGTGATATGGACTTTCGGAGCCAAAGGACCACTCGTGTACGCTTGATGACTGTACGACACAAAGCTTTATGCTTTGCATGGTCCTGTCAACATCGACATTGGACTGTTGATGACTGGGAACATGTTGCCTGGTCAGATGTGTCTCATTTCAAATTGTATCTAGCGGATGGATGTTTATGGGTATGGAGACGACCTCATGAACCCATGGATCCTGCATGTCAGCAGTGGTCTGTGAAGCTGGTGGAGCCACTGTTGTGGTGTGGGGCATGTGCAGTTGGAGTGATATGGGATCCATGATACATCTCTGACAGGTGACATGTATGTAAGCAACTTATCTGATCACATGCATCCATTCATGTACATTGTGCATTCTGATGGAGTTGGACAATTCCAGCAGGACAATGTGACACCCCACTCATGCAGAATCGCTACAGCGTGGCTCCAGGAACACTCTCCTGAGTATAACTCTTCCACTGGCCACCAAACTTCCCAGAGACAAACATTATTAAGCATGTCTGGGATACATTGCAACGTGCTGTTCAGAAGAGATTTCCACCGCCTTGTACTCTTATGGGTTTGTGAACAGCCCTGCAGGATTCATGGTGTCACTACCCTCCCAGACATTAGTCAAGTGCATGCCACGTCGTGTTGCGTTGCTTCTACGTGCTCATGGGGGCCTATAAGATGTTAGGCAGGTGTACCAGTTCCTTTAGCTCTTCTGTGTATTATACATTGCTTATCTCTGGGAACATGTTTTTCCAGAAAAGAAGGAAAAGAGATAGCGTGAAAGTGTTACGTGAAATGGTAGATATTCAATTACCATTATTATTATTTATGTGTTTTACATTTTTTGCAAAATGACTACTCTGTATTATCTAAATAATCCTTCAGTGTAGCAACAGAATTTATGGCTAATGAGATACTTTCTATCTCCCTTTTTAAAATAAGTTTGTTTTAGTAATCTCTTGAATATCTATGTTGAATTTATTTTACAGTTTTATTCCTGGGTAGGAAATGCTGTTTTAAATTTTATGTTTATTGTGTTTTTTTGATAAATGTAAGTTCAAGCTGGCTGTTGTTTGTGCAGCAATTCTGAAAGCTATTTTAGATGTGCATATTGTACCTGATTGGTAATTGTACTGACATTGTGTCATTAAAATCCCCAGTGTTTTGAACAGATCTTTACAATGAGCTCTACTACTATTTTTGGTTATTATTCTTATAGTGCATTTCTGTAGTTTGAAAACTGTGTTCTTATTTTGTGTATTTGTTCCCGAGAAAAGAATGTTATTTTTCTGTGCATTTGTCCCCCAGAAAAGAATTATGTAGCCTAGCTAAAAACTGAATGTACATGCAAATAGTATTTAATGAAAAAACAATGAGTGTTGTACAGTGATGACAGGATTCTAAGAACATAACATGCTTATGAAAATCTAATGGTGTCAGCAGCTCTTCCTCTGCATGCTGTGTTTGCAATTTGTTTTCGTTAGTCATAGCCAATTGGGTAATACTACACATTAGCCAGCGAGAATTGCTGGATCTCTTGACTTGTTTTGGTGGAAGACATGACTAGATTACTTTTGTTTGTGACAAGATAGACAATTATTGGTCTGACTATTATGGATTATGAATTTGGGTACTGGTTTTGGTATGTATCTCTTGTATTGTATGTTGCTCATAATATGACAGGACTTCTTGAGATATTAGCCTATTTTGTATCCCAATGTTATAGTTTGATTTTGAGTTCGTGAAGCCAATGAATGTGGCTTGAGGAAAATTTGCTGTGGTAGCAGGCTGATCTATATCACAGCCCGAGGTCTAGGCTGGATTGAAATATTACCATCTGGATGTGAATTGGCAAAGCCCACTGATATGACTGGAGAAAACTGGCTATGGTGATGGATTGATCTGTATTATACTCCAATGATTGTTTTGAAAAGATTGTTGAAGTGTTCCAATTTCTGCGGTGGTGCTTATTCAGAAACATAAGTGTACAGTTTAAATTTTACTGAATATTCTGTTTTATACAACAACAATTTGCACAATATGTTACATTATGCCATCATGTAATTTCATACACTACACATCATCACAATGTTTGTTGAACCATATTTTCTCATTGGTTCCACCACTTTATTCAATCATCAAACTCATTGGGGTTCATCTTGCTCACTTCCCATAATTCACCACATGAACAGGTGCCAACTGCAGTATGCAATGGAAAAGCTGCCAACACCAGAAGTACCTTTTATCCCTTCTGTTTGCAAATGACTGTGTGTTAACACCACTTCAACACTGAATATTCATTCCTAGAACTTTTTGTGTTTATCATGCAGTCTATTGAGGTGCCATTTACTTTAACTGTGTTATTTCCCTCTTGAAACTGAAAGTCACAGAATTTGTTTCTTTATGTTCAGCGTCATTTTATTGCATACTGGCCAGTTGTATACTTCCTTGAGTGTTTAAAAAGCATCCTCTGCTTGGAGTTCTCTTGTATTCTTAGTGGCTGTAATATTGCATTGTCAGAAAAGAACATTTTTTTCTCCCTGATTAACACTGCTGGGAAACTCAGTGATGTATATCTGGTACAATATTGGTCCTAAAATGGAATGACTGATTTCCTCCTGCATCCTTTCCCATTCCAGATTTGGTCGGCACCTCTGATGACTTTGTGTTGTCGACTTGAAACCCTGATCTTACATCTTTTAATCACACTATAAGTTAGATCACTGCAGCACAGACAGAAAATGCAATTATTTGCATCTGCCTCAGTGAGTCTGTGTTCTGGGTTATTTGTGACATCAGGGCATTGAAACCTGTATCTCTCAATTTATCATTTTTTTCGTTGGTGTCGGTTCATATCTGAGCTTTAACACTAGAACTGCATGATTTTTTTATATGCCACTACCAGTACCTAAAACCTTGACAGTGATCCATTGACAGCAGTGGTCTATGCTGTTTTCTATTTTAACACACCATTAATTGAAGAAAAATATTTATTTGTGAAAAGAACATTGAAAGTGAACGAACAATGGAAACCCCAGGTAGGAATACCAACAATGTAAGGAAAGACAGATTGTTCCTTACCCTAAAGAAGATATATATAAAGATGCAGGCAGGCACAATTAAAAGACACTTACATAAAGCTTTTGGCTACAGCCTTCATCAGTAAAAGATAGATGCACACCGTTCATACTCACAAGCAAACACACTTCATGCACACACGATCATCAGAATGCAACTATCACATGAGATGCAAACAGCAGTCTGGAGGGGCCAGGAAAGGGGAAGGGATAGTAGTGTATGAGTAGAGAGAGAGAGAGAGAGAGAGAGAGAGAGAGAGAGAGAGAGACGAACGCTGTCTGGTGGAGTGTGTAGGGACTAGAATGTCAACAGGCTTGGCCTCAAAAGGTTGTGGAGCAGGGAGGTGGGGAAAAAAGGAGCAAAAAAGGAGAGCAGCAGGGAAAGACGGGTGGCTGCATTGGCAGAGGATTACAAATAAACAGAATGGGGAGGAGATCATAGGGCAGAGGGGGTGGAAACTGTTGGGCGGAGGAAGTGGGGGCAGTATATTACTGTAGGTTAAGGCTGGGATAATTATGGGAGCAGAGAGTGTGTTGCAAGGATAACTCCCACCTGCACAGTTTAGAACAGCTGGTGGTGGAGGGAAGTATCCAGATGGCTCGGGTAGTGAAACAGCCATTGAAATCAAGCCTGTTATGTTCAGCTGCATGCTGGGACACAGGATGGTCTACTTTGCTCTTGGCCACAACTTGGCGGTGGCTGTTCATCCTGGTGGACAGCTAGTTGGTAGTCATACCAATACAAAAAGCTGTGCAATGATTGCAGCAGAGCTGGTAAATAACGCTGTTGCTTTCACAGGTGACAGAGATCCTGATGGAATGGAATAAACCTGTGACAGGTCTGGAATAGAAAGTGGGTGGATTGGGCAGGTTTTGCACCTAGGTGTTCCACAGGGATATGATCCATGTGACAGGGGTTGGGATTGCGAGTGGCATAGGTGTGGACTAGCATGTTGCGGAGGTTGGGTGAACAACAGAACACCACTTTAGGAGAGATGGGAAGTATCTCGAGTAGGATGACCCTCTTTTCAGGGCATGATGATAGGTAATCAGAGCCTTGGCAAAGGATGTGGTTCAGTTGTTCCAGTCCAGGGTGGTACTGGGAGATGAAGGGGACACTCCTCTGTGGTTGGTTCTTAGGGGTGGTGGGAGGATTACGGGTGTGAGGAGAAATGGCATGGGGATCTGTCTGCAGACTAGATCTAGGGTTTAGTGCCTCTCTGTGAAGGTCTTGGAACAAGGAAGGTTTTGTCACTGCACATGTGCTGTCCCTGGGTGGTCAGGCTGTATGGGAGGGATTTTTTGGGCTGAAAGCTGTCAAAATGTAGTGGCTGGTGGGTTTCATGTAGCAGAAGTGCAGAAGGAGTCATCATAGAGGAGGAGGTCAACATCTAGGAAGGTGGCACACTGGGCTGAGGTGGACCACGTGAAGTGGATGAGAGAGAAGATGTTCAGGTTGTGAAAGAACAAAGATGGGGTGTCTTGGCCCTGAGTCCAGATCATGAAGATATCATCAATGGACCGAACCAGACCAGGAGCTTGGTGTTTTGGGAGGCAAGGAAGGTGTGCTCTAGATAGCCCATAAAAAGGTTGGCATAGGAGGATGCCATGCAGCTGCCCATGGCTGTGCCACAGATTTGTTCATATATTTTTCCTTCATTGGAGAAGTAGTTGTGGCTTAGGAAAAAGTTACTAAGGTATATGAGGAATGAGGTAGTGGGTTTGGAGTCTGAAGGACGTTCTGAAAGGTAATGCTCAATAGTAGTAAGACCATGTGCATGTGGGATGTTGGTGTTTAGAGAGGTAGCAACAACAGTGACAATTATGAATTCAGGAGGTAAAGGGGTGGGTAACTGTGCAGATGGGAGTTAACCTTACATAATTTTGTGCTCCCACAATTATCTTGGCCTCAACCTATGGTAACATACTGTCCCCACACCCTCCATCCAACAGTTTCCACCCTCTCTGTCCTGTCATCTCCTCCCCATTTTCATTTCTCCCCAGCCCCCGCTCCTGTTTATTTGCCGCTCTCTGTCCACATATCTGCCCATCTTTCCCCACTCCTTTTCTTTTTTTGCTCCTTTTTGCCCCACTTCCCTGCCCCACAACTTCCTGACACTGCACCTGTTAGTGTTCTAGCCCCTGGACAGTCCACCATGTAGCGTTCATCTCTCTCCTAACTTGTATGCTACTATCCCTTCCCCTTCCCCAGCCCCTCCAGATTGCTGTTTGCATCACATTGATAGTTGCATTCCAGACTGAGACGCTGGAGTTGGTCATCATGTGTGCATGAGGTGTGCTTGCTTGCATGTATGAATGGTGTGTGTCTCTCTTTTACTGATGAAGCTTTATCTAAACATCTTTTAATTGAGTTTGTCTGCAACTTAATGTGTCGTCTTTACAGTAAGTAGCAATCTGTCTCTTCCTACATTGTTGAACATTGAAATTGAAGTCATACATTGTTTTCATATGTAGTTATCATTTTTACTTATTATTGGCTTAATTTGGGATCAGAACACTGTTGTTTTTCTGATAATTATGAGTCATCAGTGCAAACATGGTACTGCTGCTAGAATACATTCATACATTTTCCACACTCAGGTTTCATACAAGCGTCACAAAGTCTACTATATTCATTACCTGACAAAAAACTGAGGCAACCACAAGACATGATTGGATATCAATACAGCTTCATACATGCACACTCCATTGGCGAGAATCAGTGGCTTCTGGAATGGACACCTTCTGCAGTATCCTGATTCATAGGGCATTCAGATGTAACAGTGGTCCTATGTTAGGCTGCATGGGAATCTGATGGCAGGAATACTCATCATCAAGGTTCTAGTTGACCATGTTTAAGGCCACAAGAAAGGATTGCCATATTGTGCACTAAGCACATTGTAACCCCTTCACATCTGTCCCTGCCATCCAAGAACAAGTAATGGACTCCCTTCAGCATTATGTGTCATCCAGCACCAGTGCTCAAGAACTAGTGGCAGTTGAACAGTAGGCTTACCGTCCCATGCCTAGGCTGCTGTTAATGTTGTGACTTGGCAAGACAGCCAAGCCACTAGGAGGTGAAGCCGAAAGGCAGGCGTTTAAGCTCACACAGGCTAGCGTGAGGTCTGGAACAGTTAAAGGATTTGAGTCTAGCAAATAAAGTATGTAGCTGTTGGAATACTTAACTTTAATCCATAATTGGTGAACATCGGTCTGATGGTACATGCATCACAAGATAAATAGCAATTGATAATGGCGCCTTGCTAGGTCGTAGCAAATGATGTAGCTGAAGGCTATGCTAACTATCATCTCGGCAAATGAGAGCGTAATTTGTCAGTGAACCATCGCTAGCAAAGTCGGCTGTACAACTGGGGTGAGTGCTAGGACGTCTCTCTAGACCTGCCGTGTGGCAGCGCTCGGTCTGCAATCACTGATAGTGGCGACACGCGGGTCCGACGTATACTAACGGACCACGGCCGATTTAAAGGCTACCACCTAGCAAGTGTGGTGTCTGGCGGTGACACCACATTCCTCCCCCGCAAATCGGCGTACGGTTGTGTTATAAGGCTTCCGCCCGCCGTGGGGAGGACACCATGTTGACGTATGCGACGAGGTGGGGAGCCTAACAACAGGCGAGGCTGTGCCACCCGCACCCTGCCATTCGGTCCGAGGGGAGCTAGGAAACGCCTGAAAACCTAGTCCAGGGTGCACGCCAACATGCGGTGTATGCACCCGTAAAGAGACAGGAGGGGCTGAAGGGCCGACCTCCATCGGGTCGGGGCACCCGACGGGCGAAGACGCCATGTGGTCCGGAGCGGGTAAGAAGTCCATGTCAGAGGACAGATGGTCACGGGAAGCGATCGGCGGCGCGTGACCCAGGGGGGCGCCCGGCGGTTGCAGCGCCGCATCCACTGGGGGCGTCGCCTGCGGAAGAACAGGCGGCGGCGCGTCGCCATGGGGCAAAATGGAAGGCAGCGTCGGTAACACCTGGGGATGAGGCGAGCCAGTAGATGGGTCAGCACCGTCGCTGAAAGCAGACGGGGAGCGGCAGAACCCGTGCGACGACAGAGGCACATCTGATTGAGATGCCGACGCACCTCACCAGAGGCCCCCAAAACCAGATACATAGCGCGGCCGAGGCAGCGAAGAATGCGCCCTTCGAGCCAACGCCGTGAACCTCGATAGTTGCGATAGTATACAACGTCGCCTGGGGCAAAAGCAGGTGTCTGCCGCTGCACAGGAACCTGATGTGGCGGATGTAGCAAAGACATCAAGGTGCGATGAGGGCGACCGTGCAACAACTCAGCCGGCGAGCGACCATCTCAGGGCTGAGAGCGATACGAGGACAAAAAGAGCAATAACGTGTCCTCCCGAGAATGCGACTCTTTCAGCTTCAACATCTGTGACTTGAAAGTCCTGACCAAACGTTCAGCGGCACCGTTTGGCTGTGGCGAAAATGGCGCGGATGTCAGATGTTGAATACCATTGACCTTGCAGAATGACGGAAATTCTGCAGACATGAATTGTGGGCCATTGGCGGAAACAATAGTCTGTGGAAGACCTTCAATGCAAAAGATAGCAGATAACGCTTGAATGGTGGCAGATGACGTCGTGGAAGACATCCGGACAACAAAAGGAAAATTACTGAATGAATCTACCACAACCAACCATCGAGCATTCCAGAATGGACCAGCGAAATCGATGTGTAAGCGTTGCCAAGGGGAAGTGGCTTTTGGTCATGCAAAGAATTTCCACGGTGGTGCGGATTGTTGTTCGGCAGACGCCATGCGAGAAGAGCACATATTCTTAATCGCAGCATCGATTCCGAACCAAGTACAGTGCGGACGAGCAAGTTGTTCCGTTCGCACTATACCCCAATGTCCTTGGTGGAGTAGCCGTAAGACAGAGGACTGTAACGAACGTGGAACCACGACCCTGGACTGATCATTATCAGAACGCAACAGCAAAACACCACGTCGTACAAAAAGTCTCTCCTTGTGAGCAAAAAATCGGCGAACCAACGGATCCTCGATCCGTGACTTTGACAAGGGCCATTGCGTAGCAACAAAACGCAGAACAGTAGCAAGGACAGGGTCAGCAGCTGTGGCTGTAGCTACACGACGAAAATCAATGGGAAACAATTCGCATCAATGAACATGCAAGCAAGTTCGGAGGAATCGAATGCTCTATCCTCAGCAACAGGCAAACGGGACAACGCATCGGCGTTTCCATGCTTAACAGTGGACCGATACAAGATATCGCAGCTATACTGCGAGAGGAAAATAGACCAGCGAATGAATTTCTGCGCTGTACGTGGAGGTACAGGCTTGTTCAGATGAAAAAGCGATGTCAAAGGTTTGTGGTCTGTGATGATGGTAAAGTAACGACCATACAAGAAATCACGAAACTTTGTAACACCAAATACGAGAGCCAAAGCTTCTTTCTCGATCTATGAATAATTTCTTTGTGCAGACGAGAGCAATTTGGACGCAAAGGCAATAGGGCGATCGTGCGATCCATCTTTGTGCGCAAGCACAGCACCAATCCCGAAATCCGATGCATCTACCATCAACAAAAGGGGTTTCTGGGGATCGAATGGCATAAGGCAAGTATTGGAAAGCAACGCCGATTTCAACTGGCAAAAGGCGCGTTCGCATTCCGTCGTCCAGACGAACGGAACACCTTTACGGCGTAAGCGATGAAGCGAAGCTGAAATGGAAGAGGCGTGGTGCACATAGCCATGATAATAATTGATTTTTCCCAGCACACTCTGTAGCTGCTTCAACTTCTGCGGCGAAGGCAAGTCTTGTATGGCACGGAGGTGCTCTGGACTGGGATGTATGCCTTGGGCATTGAGTACATGGCCCAGATAGGGTAAGTCACGAGCAAAAAACAAACACTTGTCCTTCTGCAAGCGAAGACCATTTTGTCGCAAGACCTGAAATAATGTTCTGAGATTGGCTAAATTTTCTTCTCCCGACTTTCCGGAGATCGCAATATCGTCCAGATAGGTTGCTGCAGTAGGGACCGATGCACAAACAGTTTGTAGATATTGCTGAAACGATGCAGGGGTGGATGCACACCCGAAGGCAGTCATTTGAAGCGTTACAAACCAAGATGCGTGTTAACCACCAAAACGCGCTGGGATTCTTCGTCCACCGGTATTTGCAAGTACGCATCTGCTAGGTCCAGCTTCGAAAAATATTTACCCGGGCACAGTTTGTCAAAAAGATCTTCCGGCGAGGTAAAGGAAAAGTTGTAATCACTAGTTGTGGATTCACCGTTGCCTTGAAGTCCACGCAAAGTCTCAATTTTCCGGAAGGTTTTGGCAAAATTACTAAGGGTGATGCCCAGAGAGAAGCCGGCACACGTTCAATTACACCCTGTGATTCCATATCGTGTAATGTTCTTGCGACCTCATCATGCAATGCATGGGGAACATTGCGCGCTCTGAAAAATTTCGGTTGCGCGTTGACTTTCAGTTCCAAATGTGCTTTATAGTTCTTAGCGCATCCAAGGCCCGGTACAAAAATGTCTGCAAACTCTTCACATAGACGAGAAACACTGTCTGAAGGCACAGTCTGGTTCACTGATAGGACCTGATTGACTATAGACAAGTTAACATCGCCATCCAGAGTGCTGCATCTGGAGGGGTGCCATGACCAGGAAGCACAGACTGGTGAAAAATGTCACTTTATGTTAAGTAACTCAACTACTCTTCACTATCCCAGATGACAATCGTAAGTGAACATGGTAACGGCTTGGGGGGACATCCCAGTCTTCTAATGTTTTGGAGAGGCACAGCAGTGTTACTATTGGCATCATGAGTGTGGGGAGCCATTGCATTTTACTGGAAGAGATCTAGGGAACTCTGACAGCACAACAGTATGTGACAGACTTCCTGCATCCTCATGTCTCTTGCTAGAGTACTGTGGTGCCATTTTTCAACAGGACAGTCGTCATGTGCCCATATTACATGTCTATGAACTGTCTGTGTGTTGCTGAGTTAGTCTGATGGGCAGCAAGATCCTCAGCTTTGTCCATGATAGATCATGTGTGAGACCAGCTCAGATGTCAACCCTGTCCCACTGCTAGTATCCAGGATATCAAGGACCAGTTACAACAGTTATGAACCAGCTTGTCTCAGGAGAATATATAGTGGCTTTATGACATCCTTCCCTACCGAATCAGTTCATGTATCCATTCCAGAGTGGGCACAACATCTTACAGACAAGAGGGCTCTTACTGTCAAGTTCTTTGTACATTTCACTCAATTTTGTAATCATAGAAATAACATCAAATACCCTCTCAACCAGTGAAGTTTCATTTTACTTCCTCCTCCTCTTCTGGGAGCTTCACTTTTTTTGTCAGGCCGTGTAGTATGTCACTCATCTTGTTCTTGCATTTTAAACCTTTCTTACTTGCGGGTTCCTCTTCTTAATTTAACCCACTGTTGATATGTTTTGTCATTAAAAGTTACTGTTGGTGCGCCCCCCTTCTCCTTGAATGTTTCATAGTTTATGTAGCGTATATGTACATAATATGCATTAAAATAATAATGAGATATGTGCCCATTATCTAATATTGGTTTTCTGAGTTTATTGTGTAGTTTTTCTTTTTATGAAAAAAAGCATGTTAAATATGGAGAAGTGCATTAAACACAGTGTGGGTGTAATTGTTAGGCTATGCTACGGATCATTCTATTATCACTATTTTTATTATGCATTCCCAGACCTTCACCTTCCAACATAAGCTAAACCTTCAGCTATGCTGTAGATCAGTCTGACACCACATGCTAGCCCAATATTATGCTAGATTTTCTGGAAGAGCTTTTGAATCAAATCTACTTTCTACACTTGAAGGAAGTGCTCTAGTAATGAGATTCTTTTTTTTTTTATTTTTCTTACCTGGTAAATCGAACATGTTGTGCCCTAAGTTCATGACAAAGTATTCAGATTGGGTTTAATTCACTAGTCCTTACTTTGCCTTGTATGCAAATCTGTTGAAAAGATATTTGGTGCTTGCACCCATTGCTAGCAAAAATTTGATGTCAAATTTGTCTGGCTTACCATTGCATAACTCTGCATCTTCCTTGGTGGGAAAGAGTCATCAATGATGATGTCTTGGACTGTAAAGCAATGACCAGTTTTAATGAAACAATTGCAGACTTATGGAATCAAAGCAGATGTGTCTGTTTTGAGTGTCACTGACCTATGTCCCTTGATGTCAATGCACAACATTTCCTTAGTGTTTCTGTGTCAATCTCTTGACACTGTACCATGAAAGAATTGTATGCTCCAGTTTTTTAATACAAGCTATAAACTTCTGTTTCATTGGCACAAAAAGCCATGCACATACCAAACAACAAAGAATGGATCTAGCTCTGAAAGGAGAACACATCAACCTGTTGTGCCCTTTTTGCCACTGGGCTTCTGATATCTACCTCTTCATCTCTGTCTTCCTCCACTGTACAGAATATCATACCTTCCTGAATTGTATACCTGTTTCAATTGAGGAGTTTGTCTTACTGAGCTGTAACAGTCATTGATGTAACCCTCCTGACACATTAACTCTTCTTGCACTTGATACAATACTGTCTGCAATATCACCATCACCACTAGTTTCTACTTGTATTTCAGTTTCACTTGCTTTAGACTCATGCTCTGAAACCCCTAGCAAATACTGTAAATATTGCATTAGGCCTACTTTCTTCTCTGACAACTCATGAGCCATTCAGATATAGAGATATGCAGTAATCAGCTCAGAAAACTCGGCATACATTGTACATCACATCACAGTCTTGTGCAACCCAACAAAGTACTTGCAGTACTCTTTAGCAACATAGGTGCATAAAGAAATTTAAGCAGTGAGAAGGACTGCTGCCAAATTTCTAGGTATAAGTTAGAAATAAATCCTTGGATGTAGCTATGGGTCTGTAATTTCTACAGTGCAGTCTTTGTTAAAAAGTAATAAAAGTCACAAAATTTCAAAGTTTTATTTAAAAAGAATGTAGCCTTTATAGACAGACAAAATTTCAGACCAATCAGTTTCACAACTTCCACAGTTCTAGTTTTAAAGGAAGTTCTCTGCAATGGCTGTTGCGGATGCCTGTTGGGTGGCTTGTTCAGTGTTGGTACACTTAAAAGTTCAGTGATCTGTATCAGTTTTTTACATAGATAACAGACTAATGATTGTGTTTACAGTGTGCAAGATATCTTCACATCAAAAGTGTACTTAGGTATGTGCAAGTCTTGTGAAATACCTCTGACATAGAGACTGAGCTTCTGACTCAAACCATCAAAACCATTCACATTCATTCAGTCTTCTCCGGTGACATATTCCAACTATTTATGTCTGTATTACAATGACACATTGTCATTACACTTGAATACCATCCAGTACTTATCCTGTGCTCACACAGAGTGCATTTTGAAGGTTTTCACTATTTTAAGCTGTTCAGAACTCACCATACTAGCCCAGTGTTGACAACCTTGCCATATGTGTGGATTGTGTATTGGATATCACCATGGACAGCTTGTACTTCACTGTTCAACTTGGTCAATTTGTACTTTGCTGTTGACAGACTTTATTGTGTTTAAGGATGGCACTTGTAAGTTCTCCTGTGAAGCCACTATCACCAGGCAGGTATGAACTCTGAACATAAGGTTCACGTTTTCCAGCTAATCAATCAGCACTTAGAAGTTGTAGACTCAAACCTGAGAACTGCATGGGAGGGGGGCTCAAATTCTCATAACTGTTCTGACAAGTTGAGGGAGTGTTGGGAAGTATATCTCCATTTTTCCATATGATTATGTCAGGCAAGTGATATTCAAGACCCTATTCATCAAAGCACATTATTACTACTCTCTATTATTGTACAAATTAATACAAAAACTACAGCCCTTCACAGACCTTAGTAGTTTGTAGTTATCAGATATCAACAATTTCCTGTCCAAACAGTATGGTAACCAAATGTGTGTAGTATCTGCTCATCTGTGATTTAACTAGTCTTACTCATCTTGGGTAGTTGTTTTTCCAGGAATTAGCTGACAGTGCAACTACAAGTGTCAGGCTTATGAAGTATCACATGCTTAGTCTCTTATCTGATATGTATTAGTATGTGTTTGGCAGTAGATCATGGAGGGCATGAAAAAGCTCAAACAAATCAGATCCCAGTCTTGGTGATGCTCTAAAAGTCGCTCAGTCAGTTGAGATAGATTGGGCTGTACAAAGAACATTTGGCAGCAATGTTGGAGTAGCTAGTATTCAACAATGTTTTATTCAGTAGTCAACAGATGATGGCAGTTCAGCTGTCATTGTTGACAAACTATTGCAAAGCAATAAGTAGTAACATTTTGTAGTTACTGATCAATTAACAAAGAAGTAGTTAGTGCAAGAACTGCCTCAACATCTATAGGTGCTCCCAAGAAAAGAGCATGCATAATATAGTTGATTCAGGTCAGCAGATACAGCTTCAATTGTGCACCCTTCCTCCATGATGCTGAAAACAGACCCATTCAGAGTAAATAATGTAGTACTGCATCACACAAGTAGTGTACGGACTGTTATAATAGCTTAGCCATATATATTGCTCACTGTGGAACACATTATGCTATGCTTCAGCATGGGTATTCACATGGTTGCTTTCTGTATGAACGAATACTGTGCAGCAACGTGTGAATACCACATGCCAATTCAAAACACCAAACCAATATCCAGCACCATCTATGTAACTCTCAGTCAGTTAATCGTTACACTGGACATCAGCACCAACAAAGTGGAGTTTCATGTTAACACAGACACGGCAGTGTTGCTTATCAAAATGGACACCTACTGGTGCCCTGACTCTTGATAACTCCAGCCAGCACAGGGGCTGGTGGTTTCATACACTCAAAGGCTAAATTATGATACAAACTGTGAAATAATCAGTGTGTCTCAGTGTGCTTTGAAGTTTGTCACTTGACATTGTAGAAACTCTTAGTTTGTTGAGTTATGCTGGCTGTGCTTTGGATATTTGGTGAGTTTACCAACAACATGATAGTAGAGGTGTGTGGTTGATAAATTTTTCATAAAGTACGACGTTGTTATGGATTTTGATAACAAGTCGATGTTATAGACGTGCCAATGATGAGACAATGGCAGACACAGTTTGATGAGTTATGCTGGCTGTGCTTTGGATATTTGATGAGTTTACCAACAACATGATAGCAGAGGTGGGTGGCTGGTAAATTTTTCATAAAGTATAATGTTGTTATGGATTTTGATAATAAGTCAATGTTATAGACAAGCCAATGATGAGACAATGGCAGACAAAAGAGAATAGACTGAAAAACTCTTTAGTGAAGAAAATTGAGAAAACTGCAGAATGAGAACTATTTTAGAATTTAACAATATTTTTTATATTGTCAGTGGTAAATTCATTAAACTGCTAATTCTTTCAGTTGACAATAAGACTTCTCGTTGGGGAAAGCAAGACTACCAAATAGATTTGGGATAAGTTGCATAATATTTATGATACTGACTCAGCTGAAAACATTAATCTGCTTAGATTCTAATTTCATAATATTGTGTGGGAAGCATCTGGTGTTATACAAAGCCATCTAGTCATATTTGATGAAATATAAACTTAAATTTCTTTCTTAGACAAGCAATCAATGACAGTGATCTTTGTGCATGATTTTGCAACCTTTGCCCAAAGAGTTCAATTGCATTTGTATTATGTGGAATGATATACCTGGTGAAGAGAACATATGGAGTAAATTACAAAAATGGTGTACAATGAAACAGTATATGAAAAATGTCGCATTATAAAAGGAATGACAATGGGAAAAGCTTTTCAGGTGGCAAAGTAGGTCACTTATCAAAACAATGTAACACAGGTTTTGTTTGCTTTAGGAGTGGCCGAGCGGTGGAACCGCGCGACCGCTACGGTCGCAGGTTCGAATCCTGCCTCGGGCATGGATGTGTGTGATGTCCTTAAGTTAGTTAGGTTTAAGTAGTTCTAAGTTCTATGGGACTGATGACCTCAGATGTTAAGTCCCATAGTGCTCAGAGCCATTTTGTTTGCTTTAGATGCAGAAAAAAGGATCGTCAATCAAATGAGTCTCCTAGAATAGATGAAAGAAAAGACTACTATATCTCAACTTGTGTGACATCAGTAGGAAGTTCAAGAATTGTAGCCACAAAGATGCTTCAAAAATTGAGAAGAAAGTTTTTATGGTGAGATGCAAAGTTTTTCTCTTAATATAAACAAACAGGACTGTAATAAGTGATGTATTTGACTGTGTTGTAACAAATCAACATGACTAGTATATCATGTATGAGCTATTTGAAACTCCAAGAAAGAAAGATAGATCCAAATACAGTCAACAAATTGAAACATTTGGTATAAGTCAAATTGATGTACAGGTAGTCAATGGACAGAGCGATATTTTGAAGATGTTTGATTTATCCTGATGTCTAGAAAGCTGCAATGGAATATATCAAATAATGGAAAAATGTGGCAAATTGTGGGTATTTTTAAAAAACTGCATTGCTGTAGCTGCATCCAGTGGAAAAACTGTGCTTTATTGTTAGCTGGGGAAGGTCAAGAAAAGTCTTGTGTTATTGCTGAAACTAATGATGCCTTACAGAGAAGGCATGAAAATCTGAGTCATTGAAATATATGCAACGCACTAAAGTTTTTGAAGAATAATTTTTTGAAAATAATGATTGACAGCAGCTTTCATGAGGGGTACTTGTACAGTAAACGTAAGCAGTTGGCATTCGATGAAAGAGTGGAAAACCCACAGAACATGGAGAATTAGGTTATGCAGAGGTTTATGCACCAATGGAAGGAAATGATTAGGAGGCTGATTCATATTTCATTGGATGATTTTTCCAGTTCCAGGATAATGTACCTTTAGTGACACAAAGATGAAATTAATGAAAAGTTACCACTGTTTATTAAAATGTGAAATGCTTAAGTCGAAGTTACTGTGAAATAATTATGTACAGATGGTGGCTAGAAGTTCCATAATAAAGAGTCATTTGAAATGAAACATTCAATTAGTGCACCATATACTCGTCAGCCGAATGAATGTGCTGAGTAGGAAAATATAACCCTATATGAGATGGCACATTCTTCGCTCTGCTCTTCTGAACACTGTGGTCTTGCACAACATTGACACCATGCTAGGCATGCTATGTGATGTCCCCACCAATCCACAGCCATGTTGTAGACAACAGCCTCTGTTGCACATGTGAGTAGTGCCACCACCAAGCCGGCTTAAGAAGGTGTCGCACCAAAGCCAGACATGCTAATTGTGAAGTTCACTTGGAGCCTTAACAGCATTAGTAGTTTGCCTCTCTGTCATTGTGATTGTTTATGGCAAACATGCCTGTGTAATAGACTAGTGTGGAATACTATTTGGATTTGCAGAAGAAAGTTAAGTAAATGATGTTACATATATGTGTCCTGATGATTATTTTGCTCTCTGCCTCAGCATCCACTTAGTCCTTCGCATCCACAAATGGACTAACCCAACAACCACCTACCAGAAGCATTGCAGGGTGAGGCACTTCTGGTTGCAACATACACTCTGAATTGAACTAGTCACACAAAAAATTGAAGGTGATACTCCAGTTAGATTTATGAAGAAGGCATGTCATTTTGATAATTTGCTGATATTTACAAAGGACTGCTCTCCACGGATTCTTATGCAAAAACCAAAGAAGTTTGATGCTAAATCTTCAAAAGTGTATGTGATTGATTATGATGATTGTGGGTATGATGTTCATTTTCCTGAAAAAGCATATGTCTATATGCAGAGAAGTAAAATTCAAGTGCATACAATTACAGAAACCACTCACTCAAGAGTCTACAAGTATTGTTGATATGTCAGATGTAGATGAAAAAGGAAGATGTTACAGAAACTGAACATAAAGTTGTTGATTTTGAAGAGAATAGTCAATGCAATTTTATGAATCAAGATGTAGTTACAAGCAGCAAAAAGATTGATAACCATTTTTATGTCAAGGGACAAGTTGAGAGCAACTTGGAAGCAAAAAAATGAAGAAAAAGGAGGTTATAATTTATAACAGCAAAATTTGAAGAACCAGCAAGTTATTGTGAAGATTCAGTCCACTAACAAAGAAGACACCAAGGAATTGTAGAGAAGCAGTGCAGAGAGAAAATTCTGAATAATGGAAGACGAAATGGAAGAAGAAATCAAATCTCTGAAGGAAAATAAAACATGGAAACTAATTTACACAATTAAGACAAATAAGGTGATTGAAAATTGATGGGTTTTTGCTGCAGACTGCAAATTCAGGTAATGTGTTTCAATATGGGACCCACTTGGTCACAAAAGAATACATTCAACGATTTGAAATAAATTATGTTGACACATTTATCCCAGTACAAAGATTTGAGATGGTAAGAGTCCTGTTAAATGTTGCAGAACTTGGCTGGTTTATAAGACAAATTGATGTAAGGACAGTGATTCTCTATGGTGAGAAAGATTTACATGTGTCAACCAGAGGATTATGATGATAGCACAGGATGTGTATGCAAATTTATGGAGAGTCTGTGTGGTGCAAAGCAAGCATGAAAATGCTGGTATGAATATCTTGTTAAATTTCTTAGTGGATGTAATTTGCAGGAGAGCTGTTCAGATCCAAGTGCATTCTGTGGTGAGGGGCTGGTACTGCTGTTTTGTATTGGTGCTGGATTGATTGTGGGCTCTACTGATGCAACTACTACAGT
This sequence comes from Schistocerca piceifrons, assembly GCF_021461385.2. NCBI lineage: Eukaryota > Metazoa > Arthropoda > Insecta > Orthoptera > Acrididae > Schistocerca > Schistocerca piceifrons. The sequence goes on along the minus strand of NC_060140.1, from coordinate 278,652,429 downwards.
TGGTTCAACATTTTTGGATTACTGTCAAGGGTGTAGGTTGCTTTCTAGGCTTACAAATCAATAACTTTGATGTATGAGGAGAGAGTTTTGGAGAGGTGTGGAGTGATGGATACAAAACCATTGTGTATACCAATTGAACTAGGATGGACACTGTATGGCATTAAGTTTCAGAAGCATGATGACTGTGCTTATAATTATGCGAATCATTGTGGGGAAAAAGCACACAAGACCATCAACAAGTGGCATTCTGTTTTAAGTATCAATTATGTGAAAAAGTAAATTATAGCTCTGTCTTCAAAGGAGGCCAAGTATGTGGCTGCAAATGAAGCTTTCAAATCACTTGTGTGGCTGCAAATTTACAGGTGATGGAGGAAACTGTTGGTATTGTGTCTACTTCATATATGGGTAAAACATTGCAGGAGAGACTGGAAGTATCTATGTTTTTCAATGTTTTATTTATTTATTTATTTTTATTTACATGTCAAGTTCTGTAGGACCAAATTGAGGAGCAAATCTCCAAGGTCATGGAACGTGTCAGTACATGAACTTACAACATAAAAGTAATAACAGATAAAAATAAATGTTCATGAACCTGCAAGAAAATCAGTTCATAAGTTTAAGCAAACGCTATCAGCTATACAATGAGAATCAGCTTAATTTTTCAAGGAATTCCTTGACAGAATAGAAGGACATGAGGAAACTCTTCAGTTTCAATTTGAAAGTGCGTGGATTACTGCTAAGATTTTTGAATTCGAGTGGCAGCTTATTGAAAATGGATGCAGCAGTATACTGCACACTTTTTGCACAAGAGTTAAGGAAGTCCGATCCGAATGGAGGTTTGATTTCTGCCGAGTATTAACCGAGTGAAAGCTGCTTATTGTTGGAAATAAACTAATATTGGTAACAAGAAACGACAATAAGGAATATACATATTGAGAGGCCAATGTCAAAATACCCAGACTCGTGAACAGAGGTCGACAAGAGGTTCGTGAACTCACACCACTTATTGCCCGAACCACCCGTTTCTGAGCCAAAAATATCCTTCTAGAAAGGGCAAGAGTTACCCCATAACATAATACCATATGACATAAGTGAATGAAAATAAGAAAAGTAGACTAATTTACGTGTCAAAGTATCACTCACTTTCGATACCGTTCGAATAGCGAAAATGGCAGTATTAAGTCTTTGAACAAGATCCTGAACATGGGCTTTCCACAACAGCTTACTATCTATCTGAACACCTAGGAGTTTGAATTGTTCAGTTTCACTAATCATATGCCCGTTCTGTGAGATTAAAACGTCAGGTTTTGTTGAATTGTGTGTTAGGAACTGTAAAAACTGAGTCTTGCTGTGATTTAACGTTAGTTTATTTTCTACAAGCCATGAACTGAGGTCATGTACTGCACTACTTGAAACCGAGTCAATGTTGCACACAACATCCTTTACTACCAAGCTAGTGTCATCAGCAAACAGAAATATTTTAGAGTTACCCATAATACTAGAGGGCATATCATTTATATAAATAAGGAACAGGAGCGGCCCCAACACTGATCCCTGGGGCACCCCCCACTTGACAGTACCCCACTCAGATCCCACATCACAGCCGTTATCAACATTGTGAATAATGACATTTTGCTGCCTGTTGCTAAAGTAAGAGGTGAACCAATTGTGAGCTACTCCCCTTATTCCGTAATGGTCCAACTTCTGGAGCAATATTGTGAGATCAACACAGTCAGATGCCTTTGTTAAATCAAAAAATACGCCAAGCGTTCGAAACTTTTTGTTTAGCCCACCCAGTACCTCACAGAGAAAAGAGAATATAGCATTTTCAGTTGTCAAACGACTTCTAAAGCTGAACTGTACATTTGATAGCAAATCGTGTGATATAAAATGATCAATTAACCTTACATACACAGCCTTTTTGATAACTTTTGCAAACACTGATGGCATAGAAATAGGTCTAAATTATCTACATTATCCCTTTCTCCCTTTTTATAAAGCAGCTTTACTACTGAGTACTTTAATCGCGCAGGAAACTGACCATTCCTAAAGGAAAAATTACAAATATGGCTAAATACAGGGCTACATGTGCAGCACAATACTTTAATATTCTACTAGACACTCCATCATAACCATGAGAGTCCTTAGTCTTCAGTGATTTAATTATTGACTCAATCTCCCTCTTGTCTGTATCACAGAGGAGTATTTCAGACGTCAATCTCGGAAAGGCATTTGCTAAGAAATTTATATGATTTCCTGTAGAAACTAAATTTTTATTTAATTCACCAGCAATGCTCAGAAAATGGTTGTTAAATATCGTACATATATCTGATTTATCAGTAACAGAAATATTATTACTGCGAACTGACTTTATATCATCAACCTTGTGCTGCTGACCAGACACTTCCTTCACAACTGACCATATGGCTTTAATTTTATCCTGTGAATTAGCTATTCTATTTGCATACCACATACTTTTTGCCTTGCTAATAACATTTTTAGGCACCTTACAATACAGTTTGTAATGGGCTACTGTAGCTTGATTGTGACTACTTCTAACATTTTGATATAATTCCCACTTTGTTCTACATGATATCCTTATCCCACTAGTCAGCCAACTGGGCTGTCCATTACTGCTAGTACCCTGTTTAGAATGTTCTAATGGAAAGCAATTCTCGAAGAGCATGAGAAATGTGTTATGGAAGGCATTGTATTTATCATCTATATTATCGGCACTATAAACATCTTGCCACTCTTGTTCCTTGACAAGTTTTGAAAAACTCTCTATTGCTGTTGGATTAACTTTCCTACGTAGTTTGTAATTAAATACGACATTGGTTTGAGTACATAAACCTTTTAGTGTTAAAATCTGTGCATCATGGTCTGAAAGGCCATTCACCCTTTTACTAACAGAATGCCCATCTAGTAATGAAGAATGAATAAAGATATTGTCTATGACTGTGCTACTGTTCCCCTGCACCCTAGTTGGAAAAAACACAGTTTGCATCAGATCATATGAATTTAGGAGATCTACCAACATCCTTTTTCTTACACAATCATGTACAAAATTAATATTGAAGTCACCACATATAACTGCTTTCTGGTACTTCCTAAAAAGTGAATCAAGAACCCTCTCTAGCTTAAGCAAAAATGCTCTGAAGTCGGAGTTAGGGGACCTATAAACAACAGCAATTAGAAGTTTAGTTTCACTAAATTTAACTAATGTTTCACAACTTTCAAATATCTGTTCAGTGCAGTGTCGTGATACGTCTATGGACTCAAATGAAATACTGTTTTTTATGTACAGAGCCACTCCCCCACCCCGCAAGGAACTCCTCGAGAAACAGCCAGCTAATCTGTAGCCTGGTAAAGGAAGCCTCTGAATTATCAAATTATTTAAGTGGTGCTCTGATATACCAATAATTTCAGAGTTAACATCTATTAGCAGTTCACTAACTTTATCTCTAATACCTCTTATATTTTGATGAAATATGCTAATTCCTTCTCTACTTGGAAGCATTACATCCTCTGGAGGTGAGCCCTTAGTTACAGGCACTTCTTTTAAGCAGGTATACCTATCAGCTGACTTCAGTCTAAAAAAGGTGCAGCTCTAACACCAACTACTACAGTAATTTTTCCATGAGTGATACCACTACCACCACCACCACCCACTACACTGCCACCTATGAGCATAGCCAGCCTCCCCTTCCCATACCTATTGAGGTGCAGGCCATGCCTAGTGAAACCCCATCTACTGATAGACCCAACTGGCACCACTGAGATGTGATCCATGCCCCCCGCCATCAGTGCCCTCCCCAGCCCCACATTAACGCGCCTAACAGCCGCATTGAGGTGAGGCTGATCATGACGCTGAAACAGTTGCACGAAATGCACATTAGTGCCACCAGTTTGAGTAGCTATCTTAACCAAGTCACCACTGATATCATATTCCCCGTCCCTATCGAGTCTGTTCCCTGCTCCACCCACTATCACTACCTGATCCTCTTTCGTAAAATTCTTACATAACTCCCCTATGCTTTCAGTCACCTGAGCCAACCCTGCACTAGGCTTCACAATGCTGGTGACCTGGTACTCACTCCCAAGCACTTCCTGCAACTGTTGGCCCACACCTCTACCGTGGGAACTACCTAGCAGCAGAACCTTCTTTCTGCAAGACTTTGCAACTAACCTAGGCCTCCTAATTGCTGAGGACTGCTGCAGGTTACCTACATCTACGGCTACACGAGGCTCCCCTCCACTCAACTTTATAATAAACGTCAGTTGAAAACTAAAGCAAGAAATTTACTAAGCGACTTCAACACACTGAAAACTCTATAAAACACAGCGAGCGAACGATTACAAAAGTTTATTAAGTCGTTATTTCGCCACAAACGGCACGCAACACTGCTGAAATCTATTAAATTTAATAACTGTATTACAGAGCACAAATAAGTTTGTCAGTACTTAGCTTATAACCGCTACAGCTGCAGTGCACGCCGCAAAATGTTGTTAAATATATTAATATTCTTTAAATGTTGTCTCTTGAAATATATAAACTGTGAGTTATTGTGTTGTGCTGGCATTGCCTTGGACATTTTTCAGTATTGTTCAACTTCTGAAGTTTTAAAATAAATGTTTTGAGACTCTCTATGGTGTTTTGCCAACACAAACTGAATGTAAAAATGTATGGATTGTGCTAACATTTTACTAGCAGTCTCACCCATAGGGGCTAACAAGCTTTTTCATTGTTCTCTTTTCATACCTGTCAGCCACTTGAGAACATTGTGTCAACCGTATAAGAAACTGCATGAACTTTAGCTGGGTTGTACAAAAAATTTTACAGCTCACATATTTGTCAAACCATTTTCTCAGTTCCATTTGTGCAGATATTGTTCAGTTTCATTCACCAGGCATGAACTAGCAAAGGCAAAACTGAACAGAGTAAGAGGAATGGGGTTTATTGCACCCTTTACATCTACTCACTGGGCATCAGCCATGGTAATTACTAAGAAACCTATGGAATCTATACACATATTCATACCAATTTTAAAACTATTGCTAATACCCAGTCCAATATTGACATGAACCCAATTTCAAGCCTAAATGAATTCTTTGAAATACTGGCTAGGGGCCAATACTCTTCCATAATAGATTTAGCAATTTTGTATTTGCAGATAAAATTAGATGTAGAAATCTCTAGGAATAGATACACCATTTGCTTTTGTAAGTGGAGTGGCCATGTTTAAAAGGTAGTTGAAACAGGTCATTTGGAGACTTCCTCAGTGTGCAAGTGCAAAGTGTTCAAAATCTATAAGCACTTACTGTGACATATGTAGTGTACGTGTTACATGAAGCTGTGCTAAAAACTTCTTGAATGGCTGATACTCTGCCATTGAATGGCTTTGTTGTGTTTATGGAATGGTTGACTTGCCACTATCTCCAGGCAGGTAAGAGCTCTTCATTGTAACCTGTATCTTCTCACTGTAATCCATCAGCCTTTTTTTTTTTTTTTTTTTTTTAAAAAAACCCTCAATAACTTGAACTTGAGCACCAGTTTGTATGACACACACACTGTTGATTATGGACTTAAATCCAAGCACCACTTCAGAGAACTCCCAACAGCATTAATAATGGTCAATATTTGTTTATATCTTATATGGGGCAAGAGTAGGAGCACCAGTAAAATGGTCTATCTTCCCCTTCATTACCCCCAGTCAATGCATTAATTTTCCATTATTTATTTTTCCTTTTTGTGTAGCTTTCATACTTTACAGTTTTTCTTGTTATTTATTTCCTTGAGTGCTTCTCACCCACCATTTGCCATCTCACCTTTCCTCTTCTACTGCGACTTAAGTCTCACTCACACCTCCATTTTTGTTCTATCATTCCTTTATTTCTAGCTCATTAACTGCCTTCATTGCAATATCTCACTCCAGGCTTTCAAATCTTATTCCTGACATTTCAATACTAATTCTTCCTTTCTTATGCTGCCGTCTCCCCCTTTTCTGGTATCCCAGCCCAGTGAGTTTGAAGACCCACCATAAGGTATGGAACCTGATGAGACTGTTAAGTAGCACTGCTACATTTGTGGGTGCTGATGTGACCAGTGCAAGTGCTGCAACTGGTACACATCTGCCTTGCCAGCCAATCAGCACCCACACCTTCCCTTTAAAGCCAGCAGCGCAGTGGCTCTGTAGTCATTCATGATTTCACTGTGCTCTTGTGTTTATCTGGCAACATATCATTGTTTTGTTCTGCATTCACTACATTTTAGGTTTTCAGTTTCAGTTTACCTGATTGACTTATTATTCTGCCATGCTGTCTGTGTTGCCTGTCCTCTAATTTTGTCCTCCTGTTTACGCTTGGTGACTCGCTGTTGAACTCTGGGCCTTTTGGCCAGTTTCTGTTTCTCGACTCATTCCTGATCATGTCAAATTACCAGGCACTATATCTTTGTTCTGTAGTCTCATACCCATAAACGTTCTCTTCTCTTTTGATGAAAGAGACATGGTTCAAAAAATATGAGCCGTGATGTTTTCTACATTAGTGACCCAAAACATTATGACCATTTGTTTAATATTGTATTGGACCACCTAGCAACATCCTTCCTTTCAATTGCTGCAAGAAACCATTAAAATGTCCAAACTTGAAAAATATCACATTAAATGCAATTTTTTTTAGCAATGACAATGCTATTATGGTGCAGCTAATAAATGCCTGATAAGGAGAATCGTGCAATAACAAATTGTGTAACACATCTGTTTCTTGTAGCTGCTTAATGAAAATGTGGCTCACTGAAAAATATGGCTTACTGTAAGAATATTGCATCTAGGAATCATATTCCTGGTTTTTGTCTTTCAGATATGAATATTGCCTGGTTAACTTATATCCATTCATTGGTTTATTTCCTTCATTTCACATATAATATTTTTATGTTTCCAAAATGCTGAAATTACAACTGTTCAACATAGCAATATTCATAAACAACAGTCATTTCACTCTCCTGCCAAGTACATACTCCAACTTAAACGTACAAGAGAACAGAACATATTTCGGCGGGAGAACACCCCGCCATTTTCAAGGCAGCTGCAATGGACAGGCAATGTACATGCAAATTTAAAACCTTGGTTCTTGGACTGATGCAGAAAAGATAACACACACACTGAACACTAGTGCCACCAAAGATGATCAAAGTCAGAGCTATCGATAGTGAGACTACGAATTCGCAGGTGAGGTAGTGTTGACTCTGTCCCTCTGTGTTTTGACAAGGGGGAGAGCCAGATTCCAAACAGAGTTTAAACAAACACCTCCATCCCTGTTAGCAAGGTCGCTTGCTAATTTAATCTCAACTGTTTCCTTAATAACACTGTCCCAATAGCTGGACGTGCATGTCAATAACTCGGTGTTATTATATAACATGGGGTTACCAGTATCCAAGCAATGTTCGGCAATAGTAGATCTACTTGGCTGCTGTGATAGTGTGTGCCATTTATGCTCAGTACATTGGTCCTCCATGGTCCTGATAGTTTGACCAACATATGCCATGCCACAGCTACAAGGAATGCGATATACACCCACCTTACGCAGACCAAGATCATCCTTAACAGAACTCAAAAGCACTCTAATTTTAGACGGAGGACAAAAAACACATTTCACATTGTATTTCTGTAAAATATGACCGATCTTATTGGAAATGTTTCCTACATACGGCAAAAAGGCAGTAGACTTAGGTGTCGACTCAGAGTTATGATCAATCACCCAATTTACAGTTGGTCAATAGCGCAACGCACATTCAATCTGTCTATCACTATAACCATTTTGACGAAACGTAACTTCCAGTTGGAACAGCTCAGCTGGCAAAGTCTCAGCATCGGAAACGACATGTACCCTGTGTACCAAGGCATGAAGTACCCCTTCACGCTGAGCCGGATGGTGATAACTATTAGCCTGTAAGTACAAGCCAGTGTGAGTACATTTCCTGTAGACTGCATGTCCCTATGATTCATCATCCTTTCTCCTAACCAACACGTCAAGAAAGAGAAGGCAACCATCCTCTTCCACCACCATCGTGAAACAAATGTTCGGGTGGATCGAGTTCAGATGTTCTAGAAAGGCATTCAAATTCTCCCTACCATGACGCCAAACAACAAAGGTATCCAGTATGATATCTCATTCTGGAAACATCCCCCAGGCTGTGGCTAAGCCATGTCTCTGCAATATCCTTTCTTCCAGGAGTGCTAGTTCTGCAAGGTCGCAGAAGAGCTTCTGTAAAGTTTGGAAGGTAGGAGATGAGGTACTGGCAGGTGTGAAGCTGTGAGGATGGGGCGTAAGTCGTGCTTGGGCAGCTCAGTTGGTAGAGCATTTTCCCACGAAAGGCAAAGGTCCCGAGTTCGAATCTTGGTCCAGCACACAGTTTTAATCTGCCAGGAAGTTTCATATCAGCTCACACTCCGCTGCAGAGTGAAAATCTCACTCTGGAAACATCTCCCAGGCTGTGGCTAAGCTATGTCTCCGCAATATCCTTTCTTTCAGGAGTGCTAGTTCTGCAAGGTCGCAGAAGGGCTTCTGTAAAGTTTGGAAGGTAGGTGACGAGGTACTGGGAGGTGTGAAACTGTAAGGACGGGGCATGAGTCGTGCTTGGGTAGCTCAGTTGGTAGAGCATTTGCCCATGAAAGGCAAAAGTCCGGAGTTCGAGTCTCGGTCCGGCACACAGTTTTAATCTACCAGGACGTTTCAACAAAGGTATCGTCAACATATCTAAAGGAACAGGCGGGTTTCAAAGGCGCTGACTCCCATGCACGTTCCTCGAAGTCTTCCATAAACAAATTTGTGATCACAATAGACAACGGACTACCCATCACAACTCCATCTGGCTGCTCATAATACTGGTCATTGAATAAAAAGTAAGTGGATGTCAATACATGCCAAAAGAGATTAGTTAATTCAGCACCAAACCTAGCCTCAATTAACATCAATGAATCAGACAGAGGAACACGAGTGAAGAGAGAGACCACATCAAATCTCACTAAAATATCAGAGTCATTCAACCGCAGTCCCTGCAAACGACATAAAAAATCAGATGAGTTCCTGATATGATGTTCACGCCGACCTACTTGTGGACTCTATAGAGAAGCAAGATGCTTGGCTACACGATATGTCGGAGTGCCGATATTACTCACTATAGGACAGAAAGGAACCCCTTCCTTGTGAACCTTCAGAAGGCCATATAACCTAGGGGGAACAGCACTATAGGTGTTAAAACTCTTGATAGTGTCCTGTGACAAACCACTTTTATTCAGGAGGCTGTTGGTCTTTCTCTCAACACTTTTTGTGGGGTCAGCATCGACTCTGTGATACGCTGAATCAGATAGTAAACGCTGCATCTTTTGTACATAACCCTGTTTATTTAAAACAACGGTGGCATTGCCCTTGTCCGCAGGTGAAATAACTAGTTATCAGGATCAACTTTGAGAGAGTGTAAAGCAGCCCTCTCTGCTGCTGTTACATTACTCTTGGGTGGACGAGCCCTAGTCAACACATGGCATGTCTCTTCCTAACCTCCTCTGCAGTGTCAGGAGGCAGTTTGCAAACTGCCTCTTCAATTGAACTAATAAAATCAACTACTGGCAATCTCTTTGGAGTTGGTACAAAATTTAAACCCTTCCCAAGCATGGATAAGGTTGTGTCGTCAAAAGATTTCTCTGGGAGATTTGTCACAGAACGTCGAGATATAACGTCAGATTCAGTGCGTTGAAAACATTCAAACTTTGCCAAATGCTGGGCAGTAATGGAATTGTATTCCCAGTCAGCTTGAGTCCATGAGGAGGCACCATCCAACCAATCCCAAGTGTAATCAGACAATTCCAATGCAACCATTTAATGAAAATGAAACAATTTTTTGGAAACAGAATCCAAACGTCGATGAGTGAAAGAAATCCTTTCATGAACAAGAGCCATGCCAGCAAGTTGCTTGATGCAACTGATGGCAGGAGAATTAATATGGTGCACAACTTTGGCAAATGTTGGGACATGATTTTCATCACGACACATCAATAAAAACGACAAAGCGCATTGCAGTCTAACTCGACAGCAACGAAGTTTATCCAAGTTACGTAAACACCGATACATTTCCCCCCCCCCCCCGTAGAGGTAAACAATGTGAGACCTGAGCTTCTTCTGACGTATACAACTTTCATATCGCTTTCGGGAATTCAGCTAGGTAACACTTTCAGCAACAGAGGTTTTAAATTTGCATATACGTCGCCTGTCCATTGCAATTGCCTTGAAAATGGTGGGGTGTTCTCGCGCCGAAATATCGGCGGTCGCTGAAAGTGTTCCCTGGCTAAATTCCCGGAAGTTATTTGGAAATAATTAGCTTAGTTGAAAAAGAATTAATAAATATATTTATGTTAGAGTCAATGTTTAAACATAAATCTTTAAATTTGAATACAAAGAAAATAATATTTTACAATTTGTTGTCTCAGAAGTTAAAATTTATGTGATATCCAAGAAAATGTCTGTGTACTGGGTACTCCAAGAGTTTGTATGTATTGAGTGCTCTGATCATTTAAGGATACTGTGAATTCTGGCTTGTGGTGAAAATGCCAGGTGTACATGTATGAAATGCAAATTTCAGACAACAGATGTCACAATAACGCAGTTTGCGCTGTAAGGATTTGACACTGTGCCATTTTGTTATGTCATCAACAAGTGTCAGACATGCATGAGTGATAAGTTGGAAAAGTGCATGAATAGTGTTGTGTAGTTGTGTTCAATATGTTGAAATTTATACTGAACACAATACCATTTGTGAACAGCTTTAATTTTTTGTTTTCATTTGAAGAAAACTGCTGCTGAATCATACTGATTATTTCAAGAATTGTATAGTGAACATGCTCGATCACATGTAGGAACGATGTTTTCAGTGTTTCAGAAATGGTAGCTTTGATGTAGGAGACGAGGAACATGTAAAACCGCCAAAAAAAAACAAAGATGTGGAATTGGAAGCATTGTTGAACAAAGATGATAAGCTGATTTTCAAACTCAAAAACTCACTGAGCAACTAAGCATTAGTCAACAAGCTGTTTCCAGTCAGCTATGGGAGATGGGAAAGTTTCAGAAGACCTGTAGATGGGTATTGCATGAGTTGAACGACAAGTGAATAGAAAAGGGCAAAAAACACATGTGACATTTTGCTCGCTTGGTACAAAGGAAAGTAATTTCTACATTGCATAGTTACAGGGGATGAAAAGTGGATTTATTTTGAGAATTCCAAGTGCAAAAAATCATGGGTAGACCCAGGCACACCATCCACATTGACCACAAGATCAATCACTTTGACAGAAAGACGATGCTCTGTTTCATGCGATCAGATGGGCGTGGTCTATTATGTGTTGTTAAAACCTGGGGAAACAGTTAATCCTAAATGTTACCAACAACAATTGTCTGATTCGAATCATTTGCTGCTTGAAAAAGAGGGCACAATATTAAAAGACGCAACACAAAATAATTTTTCTTCATGACAGTGCTGCTTCACATATGACAAAACCAGTTTGTAACATGCTGGAAGCACTTGGCTGGGGAGTTCTACCCCATGCAGCATTCTCATTGTTTGCATCAATGGGTCATGCACTTCCTGAGCAGCGCTTTGGTTCATACAAAGATGTGAAAAAATGGCTCGATGAATGGTTCACAGCACAATGGGAAAATTTTTACTGGCACAGTATTCACAAATTGCTCAAAAGATGGGAAAATGTATAACAAACAATGGGGCCTACTTTGAATAAATCACTATTTATCATTCTTCTAAATTTAACATGTTTTTTAGACAAATCTGCATTTCATACTTGTACACTTGGTAAGGCCATTGACCAGTTCCATTACAACCTTTGGAATATGGTACAGTAGCAGTTCCACTTGGCATGGATTCGACAAGTCATTGACAAGTTTGTGAAGGCTTGTGACACCATATGTCAATGCACAGATCATACAATTCTCATAAATGTCAAGCCAATGATATGCAGTTGTAGAGCTGGTACCCAGTAAAGTCTAAGATGTGTTCTGTTTGACTCAATTAAGACAAATTTGGAGGCCAAGGTAACAAAGTTAGTTCACCATCATGTTTCTCAAACCACTGTAGCGCAATTGTGGGTTTGTGATACGGACAGTCATCCTGCTGGAAAATGCCATTGCCATCATTTGCCTGTAACGCTGCTAGGTGGCATTATCTCATGTTGGACAGTGGCCATAAAGTTCCGGTTCATTACTGTATGTGCCTGTTTCTGTTGTTGCTTAGCAAGTGAAGATTTTGAAGTAGACTAGGCATACTGCCATGCAGGAGGTCCATAACATGTTCACATAGTCCACAGCTATAGCGGTGCCCTCAATTACTACCCCAGATCCCACAGAAGCCCAAGTGAGTGTGCACCATAACATAATACTGCTCCCACCAGCTTATATCCATGTTTTGAGCAGCCATTTGTCTAGGAAGGTGTATCTGAATATGACCATTGATCTGGTATCACAATGAACAAGATTGCATGTAGCACATTTCCATTGGGCCATGGTCCAATGGAACTGAAGGTGTTGTTGGGTCAACATTGGAACACATAGGTGTCATCTACTGTAGAGCCCCATGTTCAGCAGTGTACGTTGAATATTGTACTCCTAAACACTTGTGCCTGCACTATTACAGTATTGTACTCTGTCGTCAGATCTGCCATGTATCTCTGCCTGTCCTACTTTACAGAGATAGCAGGCGTGGATGTCCGACAGCCTGTCACCTGTTCGGAGTTTCACCATCCTTCAGCCACTCTCCATACATGTTACAACTATAGCATTTGAAAAGACAACCAGCTTTGCCATTTCTGATGTGCTTATTATCAGGTGACAGGCCATAACAATCTCTTCTGTAAAAGTCACTTATGTCAGTGGATTTCCCTGTTTGTGGCCCATATTGTTGATTGAATGATTGACCATTATCTCTGCTCCACTTTTAGACTTTCCTTATCACATCATTTGTCCGTAATGCTGCTAGGTGGCATTGTCTCATGTTGAACAGTGTCCATAAAGTTCTGGTTCATCACTGTATGTACCTGTTTCTGTTTTTACATAGACTAGGCATACTGCCTAAGTGGAACATAAAAACTGCCATGTAAACAAAAATCCTCTTATTCTATTTTGAAGTTTCTTCCTCACTCCTTTGCAGCCTATAGATCTTCATGATTAATTTTTATGTTTTGAAAGTAAGAAATTCATAGCTAATAGTTTCCCGTATCTTTTGGAGTAGTAGTAGTAGATACCTGAAACTTTTTATATATTTGAATATAGTTCCTACTTTTATTTGTTTGTATGATCTAGATCTTACTTATGAATCAAGAAATTGAAAAAAATTGCCTGATGTTAGGAATTGCTTTGAATTTTCAGGACTGACTCCAAGAAATCTCATTATTGCTGGAGATATGATCACACCTGCAGATGAGGTGGAAATTGGTTATTGCTTGGGACTAGATCCAGAAATTGAAACACTGGAACTAATTTCTATTATACCAGTTGAGTGTGTTAATCTTAGTGTTTTCAGCAGAAGGAAAAGGCGTACACTCAAAGCTCATTTTTGTAATTCTGTAATTAAATATTATGAACTTGGAGGCTCAGAACATCGTAAGGTGAGTTACCAACGTGTCTTATTCCTTCTGTGGTCAATATTTTTTCTAAGAATTGTGCACACCCTAGGAAAGGATTACTGGTGAATTCACTGATCACATACAGAGGTTGGATAAAAATATGGAAACACTGAAAACCCATGCCTAATACAGTGCAGGAAACCTGTTAGCAATGAAAACAACTTACAGTGGATAAATACAGGTATTGTGCAGTTTTCAAGGGAAGCTTATACCATTCTTTCTGAAAAATAGTAGCAAGTTCGAGTATCAATGATTGAGGTAGGTAGCAATCACCCACCCTTCTTTCAGTAGACCACAAAGACTCAATAATATTGAGATCTGGTAACTGATGGCCATGGGAGATGCAGCAATTCATTCTTGTGTCCAGAAAACCAGTCCTGAAAGATGCAAGCTGTGAGAGCAGGGACTCTTGTCTTTGTGGAATACAGGATCGCAGTTGGGAAACAAAAATTGTACCATGGGATGGAGCTGATGAACAAGAATGGTAACGTAACCGTTGGCAGTGAGGGAGAAGTTCGGGTTGGTTACACTAAACAACACCCATTTTGCAATAGTTAATTTATTCACCTAAACACAAGCAAGGCTCACAAAGAACTGACATGGCGGAACAGCCCAAAGACAATGCTCAGTGTCCAAAGACGATGCTCAGAGTCCACAGACGAACGCATATCGATGCTGGAGTCGACCTCATCGGCACCACATAGCCCCCCCCCCCCCCCCCCTCTCACTACGGATTACTCTTGAGAGGGCAGGGGGGGGAGGGGTGACTAAGGTGTTGGCAAGGTTGGTCCGCGGAAGCTGGACCACGGTCAGCTTGATGGCATCATCGGGGAGCTGTGTGGGTAGATGTCGTGAAGGAAGGTTCGGCTATTGAACCTGGAAGTTGTTGAAGCAAGCCGGGCGTCGTGGGCGTGCAGCGACAGGTAGGCCGGCGGTTTGCGAGTGGAACGGAGCGACAACGACGATGTCTCCGGTGGGCGTGGCGAACACACGAAGCATATCCAGGTCGACGTCGGGTGGGTGGAGAACACATTGCACCAGGTGGCAGGGAATGGTGGAGGTTGTGTCATGAGCACTGGATGAAGAGAAACACACGACAAACAGTGTACCATTGCGCAGTATTATTGAGATGTTGTGGATTATGTCCGGGGAGACAGGCACAAACACTTCGTTCAAGATGGGGGGGGACGTGAGAAACCTCGACAGGGCGAGGCAGGCGACGGTGGAGAGGTCGAAGGGACCGGCGGCGAGGTTGTGATCGTAGGTAAGCTCAACATGGGGAGCATGTAGTCACTTGATGGAGTGCGTGAGACCGGGGTAGAGTGCGAGGTCAGAGGAGAGCTCGACGATTGGAGCTGAAAGTCATTCGATCGAGTGTGTAAGTCTGATGTGGAGGGAGTGGTCGAAGCGTCATGAGCCACGACAGTGAGGGGCGTGGTCGTGGCATGAAGGGGGGTAGAAGAAGGCTCGACATGAGCAGGCTTAAGTCTGTTGAGAGAGACTGTAACAGCTGAATCTTTCATCTGGATGTCATAGGTGTTGGCTGAGCGCCGGAGAACTCGGTACGGGCCGGTATATGGAGGTTGGAGGGGAGCACGGACAGTGTCATCTCGGAGCATGACGTACTCACAATTGTCCAGAGATTTCGGGATGTGAACCTTAGGGCGGGAATGGCTGGTGGGCGGAGGAATATGGAGCTTGATGAAGTGGCGTCTGACACGGTCCATGAAGGAAGGTAAGTCAGACTGAGGGAAAGAAGCGGAAGGGCTCACAAGTTCGCCAGGGAGAACAATGTTCTGGCCGTATACGAACTCGGCTATTGTACCTTTGAGGTCTTCCTTATAGATTGCACGAATGCCGAGTAGCACAAGGGGAAGGGCCTCTGTCCATAGAGAGTCATGGCATCGAAGAGCCACCTTGAAAGTGTGTGCTAGCACTCGACCAGCCCGTTACTTTGTGGGTGATATGCTGTGGTATGGATGCGCCGGATGCTGCAAATGTTACAAATCTCGTTGAACAGGACTGACTCAAATTGTCTGCCCTGGTCAGTAATGATGATAGCTGGACATCCGAAATGCGATCCCCCTAACTCGACGAAAACTTGAGCAACAGTTTCTCCCATAATATTGGTGAGGGGGACAGTCTCGACACAGCGAGTTGTTCGGTCGATAGACGAGAGAACACAACGAAAGCTGTTAGAGGGGGGGGGGGGGGGGGCGACAATGTCAATATGAATATGTGGAAACGTCCAGGAGGGATCGAAAAGGTGCCGAGGGGAGGTGAAGTGTGCTTGTGTGCTTTGCAGTGTTGGCAAGGAACGCAGGAGCGTGCCCATTGATGGCAGTCCTTGTTGACATTTCTCCACACAAAGTGCTCTGCTACGAGGTGGGTAGGCACATGAACACCAGGGTGGGCCAAATTATGCAGTGCGTTGAAGACAGCTCGACAGAGCGTGGTTGGGATGAGGGGGCGTAGCGTGCCCATACTGTCGTCGCTCCAGATCTCACCAGAAATGCCAGGGAAGGTGGTGCGGATGAAGTATAGTGAAGAAGTAGAGTCTGAAATCAGGTTTTGTGTTTCCTTGTTGGCGGGTTGGAGGTTAGGCAATTCAGACAGGTCTAACAGTGAATGGACGGCGTCGACTCGTGAAAGGAAATCAGCAACTATATTGTCAGCATCCTATATGTGTCTGACATCAGTGGTGAACTGAGATATGAAGTCCATGTATCTGAAGCGGCGAGGAGGTGGGTCAGCTGACGGGTTTGTAGTGGCCGCAGCCAGGGGTTTGTTGGTCTATTAAAACATACAAAGGGCGTCCCTCAACGTCAGTCTTAAAATGCTTGATCGGTTCGTAGACCGCGAGAAGCTCCTTGTCAAACGCGGAATATTTCCGTTGTGCATTGGTGAGCTTGTGCGAGAAGAACTGCAGAGGTGAAGTTTGACCGTCGATTGTCTGGCTAAGGACAGTGCCGATAGCAGTATTTCTCGCGTCTGTGGTGATGAAAAGCTTCGCATTGGGATGAGGATGCGCCATGGTGCAGATCTTGTCAAGAAGATTTTTGAGGGCAGTGAAAGAGTCAGTCATAACAGGGGTCCATGGAACGGGCCGAGGTCCAGAAGTGTTGGTGCCTGCCAAGGCGTCCATCAGTGGAGCCTGAAATCCGCAGCCCGAGGTAGATGTCGGCGATAATAATTAACCGTCCCCAGAAAGTGATAGAGCTCTTTGAATGACGAAGGTGTGGGTAGGTTTAGTATTGTTTGTGCTTTCTCAGTTACAGGGGGTTGATGTAGCTGCAATTTGTCCTGGTTGGTCGTGATGCCTGCTGCCACGAGAGTCGTCATAACAGTTTGCACATGTCGAATGTTGTCCTTGGCGGAGGAGCTGAACACAAGAAAGCTGAATTTTAGGTTGAATAGCACTTCGTTGATGAAGCGTTGCGTTTTTCAGACCGAAGGACATGAATCGAAACTGAAATAACCCGATCAGGGTGGTGATTGCTGTCTTCTCGATGTCTTCAGGTGCCATGGGGATCTGGTGGTGGGCTCGTTTGCATTCAATGACAGAGAGCGTGGTCGCACCTTCGAGGGAACTGGTGAAGTCGGCAAAGTTGGGTATGGGGTAGGTGTCCATAATTGTTGATGCATTTAGTACGGTAGTCTCCGCACATGCGCCAGGACCCGTCTTTCTTGGGTGTCATATGTATGGGCGAAGACCAGCTACTGACAGAGGGTTCAATGACGCCGGAACTTAGTAGTGCAGAAATCTGATTTTTATGGTTGGAGAGGCGCTCGGGACAAGGTCGACGTGGTTTACTAGAGATCGGGGGACCTGACATGAGGCAAAGCTTGTGAACCGTGCCGTTGGTGACGACGGAAATGTTGCCGGCGGCACGGGAGGTGGTTTGTTTACAATGTGTGGCGGGCGGGGCGGGCGAGGCGAGCTCATGGTGCTCGGAGCCACTCAGCAGATCCGACGGGAGCCGAGGTGGCGAAGTGTACCAGAAGTCAACGCGACAAGATGGCCGTCGACCGAAGCAGTGGCACCGTGGTTGGGTGAGCTCGGTGGAGCTCGTGAGCCATTAGTGAGTCCATTGTCCGAGGGCGCGGCCTGTGGCAGCACGGTCGTGGGCGAAACGCTTGGTGCGAGTACACTGTTTGTGTTGTCAGTGGCAGTTGCACGGTGGCATGCAGGAGCCGAAGTTGCATAGTTTGAGGTGCTGTCTGCGAGGGGTGGGGTAGGAGCCGTCAGTTTGGGAACATGTGACGCTTGTCGTGCATGCACACTTGTGTCCAGCCAAGTGTCAAACACTGCCGTGTAGGAGGGTTTGGCCCTGCGGAACTGTCAGTACGCGTTATGGCAGTCTTGATAGCACAGTTGTGAGGTGTAGCGGGAGGTAAACACACGGAGGCTCGTTTGCTGGGATTGCAAGCAGGGTCAGCGCACTTACTGACCTTGCTTTGTCCTTGCTGTAGTGTCTGTAATTCCTTTGCTGCATCAGAGAGCTGGAGCTGTGTTTCGTGGAGCCGGAGGGAGAGCACAATGTTTTCCTTGCATAGGCGAGCGATGTGTTCAAGCTCGACAAGGCACTTGTGCCTGGTTTCTTGTAACGTCGACAGAGACGAGCATGTACAGATGAGATGAGCCCGGACCAATGTGTCACGGGAGGGCTTGCTCGATGGAGCACAGGGGAAGTGAGTCTTGGATGTAACACGGTGTTTTGCACTAGGTCCGGTGAAAGTTTGTGGAGTAGCAAGAAGTCAATGCCTAATATAGGTCCGTCTATTTTGCACACTAAAATAGTCCACTCGAGTTTGTAGTTTGCGGGGAGTGAGACGACGTGGGAAGTTGAACCCGAGCATTGTAGTTAAGTTGAATTCACAGCTTGCAGTGAAGTATGATGAGGGCAGATGTTCAATGACGCTAAGGACATAGGCAGCAGTGAAACATTGGCGCCTGTGTCCACTAGGAAGTGGTATCCCGATGAAATGTCTTTAATGTAAAGTCATCTGCAATTATCCGGTCATTCCCGGACAGAATGGAGCACTGGGGGGTGCCTGTCATGTGCCCAGGTGGTGGAGCCCGGACCTACCTGCGATTGGCGTTTGGGAAGTAGCAGGGTGGTCTGCAGTTCTGTGCCACCTCACCGAACCTTGTGTGGAAGTAACAGTACGGGTAGTGCAGTTGCATTTCCTGTGGAAAGTTCGTTGCCAGTGGCAGTGGCCGAGGTTCAGTGGCTGCAGCAAGTTTGGTTGCAGAAGGGGGCGTGACTGTGGGCGGAGCCGGTGACATCCCAGTTGCTTGTTTACTGCTTCCCGGAGCGAGCAGATCAGTCGGCACAGTATGGCCCTGGCCGCGTCCTGATGCAGGGTGATGAGCCTGAACCTGAGACTTGTCAGGTAGGCAGTGGCTGGCGAAATAGAGCAGTGATGTATCGCGTAGCTTGTCAGCAATTGTCATTCTTTGCTCGACAGGTTCAGGAGACCTTTGAGCCAGAACAAAGCGGATGTGAGGAGATAGTTTATCTGACCAGATGGCAAGGAGAGCTGAGTCAGAGAGTAGATCAGCGTTGACCAGGGCATGTAGCCGTCTCCAGAGCTGGGAAGGTTTGTCGTTGCCTAGTTGTTCGACGTGGAGCGGTTGCCCTATAGTTACCTCAGTTGAGCGTGCAAGTCGACGTAGAACTGTCTTTTTGGTTGGAGTGTACTGGGAAGATGAGTCCGGGGTGTCAGACAGGTCAGCAATCAAGTCCTCCTGAGCGTGCAGGTGGGTGATGAGGCACAGAAACCAGTTTGACTCGTCGAGTTTGTAATGGTCGAACACTTCGTACACAATTTTGAACCAGGTTGTTCCTCTGTCGGGATTAAATGGCAGCAGTGTCGGAAATCGTTGTAGAATGTTTGGAAGAAAAGGTAGAGTTGAGTTCGTTAGGGCACCGCCTGAATCGAGCTGTTGTTGCTGTAGTATCCCAGGAGAGTGTGCCTTCAGCGGATGTGGCAACGACAGCTGTTCGGGTGGCAGCGTTGTGGTTGAGTGCGATCCGTTGCGACGCGGAAGGCCGACGTGGGTGAGACACCGTAATGTGTCCATTGTGGTTGCGGAAGCTCAACATGTTGCGGGTGTGTTCGGATTGACGCATTGCGGAAGACCGATGCGGAAGAGGCACCGAGATGTGCCGAGAATGGTAGCAGATTCTCGACTGGAGCCGGCGCAGGGGCGACAGGTGAGAAAAAGTTCAAAGTTTGAGAACGCATGTTAGTCCGCAGAAAACTTGATGTATGATCATGATCAGAGCCAGGGCCACCTGTGTTGCAGGCGAGGCTGCTGAGGTGCGGGCTGTCCAGAAGCACAGTGTGGGAAAAGATGTCGAACGTGGGACAGAATGTGTGAATGTGGACTGTTCATAGTCACTCCACTCAAAACGGTGTGCGGATAAGGTGAATGTTGTGGCACAAAACACTGAGGCATAGCAGAGGGACGGAAGTTGAGGTCAGGCACAGATAACGAAGTTATTGTTCCTGTTGCCCGCCGAGGTATCAAAGTAGGAAGGCGTGTGCTGATGCTGAACCGAGGCAGGTGCGGGCATGGTCGGATGCTGCGGAGATTGACCTGTGAATGAAGCAGTTCCGGCCATGTGGCAGGTATCCGTGTGGTACTGCACGGATTTCGATGAAGCATTTGAAAAAATTGACATTGGTCTTGCACTGCACAGAGATCTGTAAGAGGTAACTGCACAGTAGATGAGGGAGGGCACATGTGGTGGGAACAAAGGTGTTTGATAGCCGGAGTCATGCACACTCCTAACCTCACTTATTGTTGCAGGCTCAACAACGTCCGGCGAAATCGGCAGAATCATCGAGTGAGAGGCATCATGTTGCAGTCCTGGTGGATGTACATCGCCCGCAACATGATGCAAGTCGATCACAAAATCTGGCATTAGGCACCGGGCCGAAGTCATTGTTCGAATGCCATGTCGATGTAATGCTCCGACGCGGAGGTCGCGGACACAGTACAACGGCGAAAACGGAAGACGTTACAACTCTGGGTCACCAGTGAGGGAGAAGTTCGGGTTGGTTACACCAAACAACACCCATTTTGCAATAGTTCATTTATTCACCTAAACATAAGCAATGTTGACAAAGGACTGACATAGCGGAACTGCCCAAAGACAATGCTCAGTGTCCTAAGACGATGCTCAGAGTCCACAGACGAACACGTATCGATGCTGGTGTCGACCTCAACGGCGCAACAGCAGTAATGTGATCTTTCAGTGTTGATATGGTGCCTCTTGAAATACATTTCATATTGACTGCCTTGATTATGGAAGTCCTGACAAAACTCTTACCATCTGGTGAGCAACTTGTATGAGACAGGCGAAATACCCTCAGACTTCAAGAAGAATATAATAATCCCAATCCCAAAGAAGGCAGGTGTTGACAGAAGTGAAAATTACCAAACTATCAGTTTAATAAGTCACAGCTGCAAAATACTACCGCGAGTTCTTTACAGATGAATGGAAAAACTCATAGAAGTCGACCTCGGGGAGATCAGTTTGGATTCTGTAGAAATGTTGGAACACGTGAGGCAATACTGACCCTACGACTTATCTTAGAAGAAAGATTAAGGAAAGACAAACCTATGTTTCTAGCATTTTTAGACTTAGAGAAAGCTTTTGACAATTTTGATTGGAATACTCTCTTTCAAATTCTGAAGGTGGCAGGGGTAAAATACAGAGAGCGAAAGGCTATTTACAATTTGTACAGAAACCAGATGGCAGTTATAAGAATCGAGGGGTATGAAAGGGAAGCAGTGGTTACGAAGGGAGTGAGACAGGGTTGTAGCCTATCCCTGATGTTATTCAATCTGTATATTGAGCAAGCAATAAAGGAAACAAAAGAAAAGTTTGGAGTAGGTATTAAAATCCATGGAGAAGAAATAAAAACTTTGAGGTTCGCCGATGACATTGTAATTCTGTCAGGGACAGCAAAGGACTTGGAAGAGCAGTTGAACGGAATGGGCAGTGTCTTGAAAGGAGGGCATAAGATGAACATCAACAAAAGCAAAACGAGGATAATGGAATGTAGTCGAATTAAGTTGGGTGATGCTGAGGGAATTAGATTAGGAAATGAGACATTTAAAGTAGTAAAGGAGTTGTGCTATTTGGGGAGCAAAATAACTGATGATGGTCGAAGTAGAGAGGATATCAAATGTAGACTGACAATGGCAAGGAAAGCGTTTCTGAAGAAGAGAAATTTGTTAACATTGAGTATAGATTTAAGTGTCAGGAAGTCGTTTCTGAAAGTATTTGTATGGAGTGTAGCCATGTTTGGAAGTGAAACGTGGATGATAAATAGCTTAGACAATAAGAGAATAGAAGCTCTCAAAATGTGGTGCTACAGAAGAATGCTGAAGATTAGGTGGGTAGATCATATAACTAATGAGGAGGTATTGAATAGAATTGGGGAGAAGAGGAGCTTGTGGCACAACTTGACTAGAAGAAGGGATCGGTTAGTAGGACTTGTTCTGAGACATCGAGGGATCACCAATTTAGTATTGGAGGGCAGCGTGGAGAGTAAAGATCGTAGAGGGAGACCAAGATATGAATACACTAAGCAGATTCAGAAGGATGTAGGCTGCAGTAGGTACTGGGGGATAAAGAAACTTGCACAGGATAGAGTAGCATGGAGAGCTGCATCAAACCAGTCTCAGGACTGAAGACCACAACAACAACAACGATTATGGAAGCATCCATCATACGAGCACCAACAATTTGTCCACATTCAATTTCATTTGGTTCCAACAAACGCATCATGACTACTCAGAATATTGTTCTGATCCCAACTGACACTTGCAACATATTGAGGACATTGTGCAGATGCTGTTCCTGATCAAATATGACAGTGCAATCTGCATGGTTGGTTAATATCTGCATTTATGTTCAAACATGCATTTCTTGCAGTGTTTTCATATTTTTGCCTGATCCCTGTATATTGTTTTTATTTTATTGCCTATGAGGCACATTACATGTTATGTTCTTAACATTGCAAGCAGCATTAATTATTAGTTTTAAGGATATGTTAATGGTATATCTACAATAGTTTAATATATTTCAAAGTACTCTCCAGGAGCATCTCCACATTTTTTTCCACCAACTCTCCCATGCCACACCTATTGAAAGCCTCGATGGGGTGTCCTTTAAAACTGTTGTTGTAGCTGCTTGAGTAGCCTCCGTGCCGTGAAAATGAAGTCCTTTGAGTACATTCCTGACCTTAGGGAACAAAAAGAATTTAGTTTGAGTGAGGTTGGGACTATCAGTTGCTAGAAACTATCAGGGCGTAGCAAAAAATATATGTTTCATTATTTTTGGGTCACACCTTGTAGAAGCAACACATGACACACATGAAATAATCACAAACTACAACAAATCATGGAAATCAAGATTCAAACTGCTGACGTTAATAATGAACTACAGGCAAACAATAGATCAAAGACAGGGCCTAACAATCCAGACCGAAGTTGTCTAGATGTAGGACAGAGAAGAAAACAAAAATGAAGGGTGTTGTAAAAATAAGTAATGTACATGGCAAATAAAACATTTTAAAAACTAATCAAGTGTGAGGGGGAACCAAGGGAACAGGCTGCTTAGTGCAATGAAGGAAGGATGGTTTTGGTAAGGAGAGTGTGAAAGCAAAAAAATGATAGGTAATAGGAGCTGAATATGTGATGAGCCAGAGATTGGAAGCACTATATTGGGAAAGTTCTTATTAAGTAATTCGTTGACGTCTTCCTTTTTCAGAATATTTTGGAGTGTGGGATGATAATGAAATAGATTAGTAGAACTGAAGAATCCAGTGTGAGATTGGATATCTCCATTGTTTACAGGATCTCTAGAAGAAATTCACAACTGTGCTGAAAATATGATTGATGTGATTCTTTAACTTCGGGATGAGCTGTCAAAGAAAATGGAAAACATGGTAGTTTGGCTGGGCTTGGTATGAATGTGAAAAGACAAGACTGTTAAAGCTAAGATGCAGAAGGGTTAAAGAAGGAAATTAGAGTGATTAAGAAAAACATATCTGTTGAGAAGTTTTGTCTTTCAACTAGATTCAGTGAGAGTTAAAAGAAAGGGGTGTGAAATATTCTATGGACTGTTACAAGAGTTTGTGTTGAGAAAGGAACTGTCAGAGGTGGGATCTGGCTGATTAAAAATACTGTTAGTAGTACTTATTGTGTAGAAATTTAAGTTGGGTAGACATCATATTTCGTCAGTTAATATCTCAGATTACAAAGTGGTTAATAAAATGAATGACTTCATTGAACATATGAGATTCAAAAATCTGTTCTGTTTGCTAATGATATTAGTGTGTTACTCTTTGTATTTATAATAGGAAGTTTGCAGGTAACAGCCGAATACTCTACGTCAAGACTTTGATAACGATTCACCACAAACAAATTATAAATGCAGAAAACACAGTATGATTATAGAGAAGCTTTATAGCAAGCTTAATAGATGATCTATATTACTAAATGGTGCATGGTTTCAGTTGAAGGTTACCTATGTAATGGCTTACAGGGACAACATTTTTTTTCGGTTTTCAAAAAATTATTGACAAAATTTAAGAATTTAAATTGTTTTCATAATTTATTCATTAAGAGTTATAATTCCACATCAGAGGTTTAACACAATAAGTCAAGTACTGAAGTTAGAAACTGTATATATATCTTGAGGCAGCATAACTAGCTGCACACCAATTGTTGTTGTGGTCTTCAGTCCTGAGACTGGTTTGATGCAGCTCTCCATGCTACTCTATCCTGTGCAAGCTTCTTCATCTCCCAGTACCTACTGCAACCTACATCCTTCTGAATCTGTTTAGTGTATTCATCTCTTGGTCTCCCTCTACGATGTTTACCCTCCACGCTGCCCTCCAATACTAAATTGGTGATCCCTTGATGCCTCAGAACATGTCCTACCAACCGATCGTTTCTTCTGGTCAAGTTGTGCCACAAACTTCTCTTCTCCCCAATCCTATTCAATACCTCCTCATTAGTTATATGATCTAACCATCTAATCTTCAGCATTCTTCTGTAGCACCACATTTTGAAAGCTTCTATTCTCTTCTTGTCCAAACTAGTTATCGTCTGTGTTTCACTTCCATACACGGCTACAGTCCATACAAATACTTTCAGAAATGACTTCCTGACACTTAAATCTATACTCAATGTTAACAAATTTCTCTTCTTCAGAAACGCTTTCCTTGCCATTGCCAGTCTACATTTGATATCCTCTCTACTTCGACCATCATCAGTTACTTTGCTCCCCAAATAGCAAAACTCCTTTACTACTTTAAGTGTCTCATTTCCTAATCTAATTCCCTCAGCATCACACGACTAATTCGACTACATTCCATTATCCTTGTTTTGCTTTTGTTGATGTTCATCTGATAACCCTCCTTTCATGACAGTGTCCATTCCATTCAACTGCTCTTCCAAGACCTTTGCTGTCTCTGACAGAATTACAATGTCATCGGTGAACCTCAAAGTTTTTATTTCTTCTCCATGGATTTTAATACCTACTCCAAACTTTTCTTTTGTTTCCTTTATTGCTTGCTCAATATACAGATTGAATAACATCAGGGATATGCTACAACCCTGTCTCACTCCCTTCCCTACCACTGCTTCCCTTTCATGTCCCTCGACTCTTATAACTGCCATCTGGTTTCTGTACAAATTGTAAATAGCCTTTCGCTCCCTGTATTTTACCCCTGCCACCTTCAGAATTTGAAAGAGAGTATTCCAATCAACATTGTCAAAAGCTTTCTCTAAGTCTACAAATGCTAGAAATGTAGGTTTGTCTTTCCTTAATCTTTCTTCTAAGATAAGTCGTAAGGTCAGTATTGGCTCATGTGTTCCAATATTTCTACGGAATCCAAACTGATCTTCCCCAAGGTCAGCTTCTACCAGTTTTTCATTCGTCTATAGATAATACGCATTAGTATTTTGCATCCGTGACTTATTAAACTGATTGTTCGGTAATTTTCACTTCTGTCAGCACCTGCCCTCTTTGGGATTGAAATTATTATATTCTTCTTGAAGTCTGAGGGTATTTCGCCTGTCTCATTCATCTTGCTCACCAGATGGTAGAGTTTTGTCAGGCCGTCAGTAGTTCTAATGGAATGTTGTCTACTCCTGGGGTCTTGTTTTGACTCAGGTCTTTCAGTGCGCTGTCAAACTCTTCACGCAGTATCGTATCTCCCATTTCATCTTCATCTACATCCTCTTCCATTTCCATTATACAGTGTGTATACTACCCGGGACAACCGGGAGATCTGGGAAAAACCCGGGATTTTTTCATCTGGGAGAAAACCAGGAAAAACCCGGGAATTTTTTAGAATTCCGGGAACGTTTCATTGTTTTAGTTTTCAGTTAAATTTTTGTGATTTTGACTGGTAAGAACCAATACTCAAACAAAGGATATTACTGTATCCCGCGTCTGCAGGATAATACTGCAGCAACAAAACATTAACAAGAGGAAGAAAAAACGAAAATAAAACTTAAGTCGCAAAGGAAATCCCCATATACAACAACAAAACATAGTGCTCATACAAGCGGCCGCCAACAACAAAGGCTTTAGAAAGACTATGCAATAATTCATAACGACAAATTGCCTCCGATGAGCATGATGTAACAGCTGTTTACGTTAGATTCGTTCGAGCAGTTGCGGGAGGGCTCTTGTGCATGCGCTGTTGAGTAGCGCATGGGTAGTACCTTCTCCCGGTTCTGGCTACGGATGTGTGGCTGGGCGCCAGTGTCTAGTATTGCCCCGGTTTGGAAATATCGTAGATCCGGGGCTGATGCACAGAGCAGTCTGAGTTGTGGTAGGGAGGTGGGTAGTCTCCATGTGACCTGTGTTTATGTTTAGTGATTTTGCTGTTTCCTCTTCATTTAATACTCTCACATCAAATGAATACAAAACGGACCGATGTGGCCGGGAGCTATCAAATGAATTAAAATACGTTCGCATAATTACGGAAGGCTAAAATATGTTATTATTTTCACGTTTTATTTCTACATTTCTGACAGTCAAGCATTAATCACCTTGCAGAACAATGAAGTTATTTTTGTCGCTTTGCTAAAGATATTTGGCTTTTATTAATCTTTTGCGCTGAGGCAGTCAATTTATTTGAAACAAAGTGTTTAATTTCACACTGTTGGCTAGTTTCAACTGTTCGCTGCATTTGAAGTGCACGTTTTCCATCTTCTAGCTCGCATGGCATTATGCCATAATAAAGAACCAAACATGAGATAATATAGTACTGGTACCCAAGAAAATTTACATCTGAATCTGGACATACGAATGTGCACTTTAAGCCCAATTATGCATTTTAGTATGGCTCATGAAATTCCGATGAACTTGAAGTGTCCTCTGATGTCTTGTTTCTTTTGTGACATAGTACAAGATCTTTTAATGTTTTACACGTACGAACATACGGGCTTCCTGTGTGTTCGTAGCTACGCAAGAGTGGTGGCGCCTCTTGGGGCTCTCTGGCAACTGCTGAAACGAATCAGTTTCTAACAGGTCACGGGAAAACATTGTGGATGGTGGTTTAAAAAGCTTTGCTTTCAGAGTAAATTTCCTTTTGCACAAGATGAACTATATGCGAGAATGTACGCTGAATTTCTTAAATCACAGAGCGTTTGACTCTCAATTAAAAATCAACTCTTTGAGGACGACCATCTAGAAGAATTTTGAACCCAGAAGTTCAGACATTTACGTCATTATTAAAAATTTTACTGGCACGTTTGTGTGATATATCTTAAAGTGTAACATGCGCAAAAAAGATCAACACTATATGTGGAAGCTTAGCTTCTCTTGCATCTTTGAGGCTACAATTATATGTGAATCCTCTGTTTTTCTTGTAGCAACACTATGTATATTAATGTAAACCATACATTTTTCTTATTTGTGTCTTCACACTAATTAAGAGTGATCTTGCTATTAGCTGGCTACATCACGTGTCATATGCTGTCATCAGCTGGCGAGATCACATGACATGAGCTATGACTGGCTTACAAAAGCACGTCGCAACCTCGATTTCAATGCCTTGGAAAGTAACATGTGGTGTTTGGTGGAATTCGAATTTACATCTTCGTAACACGAAAATATGCAGCGTACATGTTGCTGCTGCACATCAAAGATCTTTCAAAACGTGTTTTTCCCCCCATGAGTTTCGTTTTCTACGGGAAATTCTACGTGGGTGTATAAAACCATAAACATTCAAAAGACTGATAAGTTTTACAGTGCCGAGGAAGAGTATACTCTCACATAACATGGGGAAAAATGTCTTTTCACCCGGGAGAAAGTGTATTTTCAACCGAGAAATCCGGGAATTTTTTTTCCTTGTCCATGTATACACCCTGATTATATTGTCCTCAAGTACATTGCCCTCTTATAGACCCTTTATATACTCCCTCCACCTTTCTGCTTTCCCGTCTTTGCTTAGAACTGGGTTTCCATCTGAGCTCTTGATATTCATACAAGTGGTTGTCTTTTCTCCAAAGGTCTCTCTAATTTTCCTGTAAGCAATATCTATCTTACCCCTAGTGAGATAAGCCTCTACATACTTACATTTGTCCTCTAGCCACCCCTGCTTAGCCATTTTGGACTTCCTGTCGATCTCATTTTTGAGATGTTTGTATTCCTTTTTGCCTGCTTCATTTACTGCATTTTTATATTTTCTCCTTTCATCAATTAAATTCAGAATTTCTTCTGTTACCCAAGGATTTCTACTAGCCCTCGTCTTTTTACCTACTAGGCCCTCTGCTGCCTTCACTACTTCATCTCTCAAAGCTACCCATTCTTCTTCAACTGTATTTCTTTCCCCCATTCCTGACAATTGTTCCCTTATGCTCTCCCTGAAACTCTGTACAACCTCTGGTTCTTTCAGTTTATCCAGGTCCCATCTCCTTAAATTCCCACCTTTTTGCAGTTTCTTCAGTTTTAATCTACAGTTCGTAACCAATAGATTGTGATCAGAGTCCACATCTGCCCCTGGAAATATCTTACAATTTAAAACCTGGTTCCTAAATCTCTGTCTTACCATTATGTAATCTATCTGAAACCTGTCAGCATCTGCAGGCTTCTTCCATGTGTACAACCTTCTTTCATGATTCTTGAACCAAATGTTAGCTATGATTAAGTTATACTCTGTGCAAAATTCTACCAGGCGGCTTCCTCTTTCATTTCTTAGCCCCAATCCATATTCACCTACTACGTTTCCTTCTCTCCCTTTTCCTACTACCAAATTCCAGTCACCCATGACTGTTTAATTTTCGTCTCCCTTCACTATCTGAATAATTTCTTTTATTTCATCATACATTTCTTCAATTTCTTCGTCATCTGCAGAGCTAGTATTTGCTTATGGCAGCATTTAATGACTTCCAGCAAACTTTACACGTAATATCAAACATTTTCAAAACTTTTCTTGCTGTCACATCACTCCCCCCCCACCACTTGCCCCCCCCTTCCCCAAAAAAGTTTGTCACTTAACTGCATTTTTGCTGCTCATGCAGAAAAACATCAGCATCAGATCTCACTTTAATTAATCGCTTTTTTGATACTAAGTCTATTCACAATACATTCTGCAGACAATATCCACATATACTACTGAATATACTTGCAAAATTATATCACTGCACAACACATAGTTCAGGGGTTATAATATAACAAGTAATGAGATGTGTGAAAAACCTAATTTTTCTTAAAGCAGAGTTTGATTTGTTAAAGAAATCGGTGTTGGCGAGTTACTGTTATTGTAGAAAATTTTTATGTTGTAAAGGTTTTGGGTCTATGGGTGTGTATATCTGTGAATAACATATTGAAGAAACTCAGCAATGTGCCATAGACTGAGGATATTAAAAGTTACAACTAGTAAATAAAAAATTTAAAAAAGCACAGGCATGCTGTGCACAGTTCCACTATGGAGTCTTTTTTCAGGAGAATAGCTGCTCAGATCATAAACATATTTATAATGCAAAAAAGAGCACTGAGGATAATATGCAGCTGTAAAAAACTGAGTTGTATGAACCTTATTTCACTGAGCTTGGGGTTGTAGATGTTCCATGTGTGTTTCTTTGCAGAACATGGGTATTTACAATTATGGTACTAGGTGAAAGTCAGACCTTCCCAAAGTGTGTGCCTGAACATCATCCTTTAGAAAAGTGTAACCCACTGTGATATGATATTGTATTAGAAGAAATTAAAACTGCATCAGAGGCAGTATTTAGAAGCTAAGTAAAGGAATTCCTAATGAAGCAATGTCTTTAGTCTGAACTAGAGTCTTAAAATACGTAAAACTGATAATTTTTCTTCAGATGTGCATCAAACAACCAAACTGGGAGTATATGCACGCTTTTATGTTTTTTCTTTGTTTATACTTTGTGTGATGGTGTTATTTTGACCTCTCCAGTAGCACTTGTACAACCTTTACTCTATGCTGAAATGGACCAATAAATATACAGTACAATACAAAACGCAAACAGTTTACCTTAAGTGGAACAATGAATCTGAAATGAGATGCTCACAATCATTGTATATTAGCAATTCTGATACTTGGTGTTGGGACATGCACTCTTAATTCAAACAGTGAAGAGATACATGTTGGTAATTTCTAGAGGAAATAGGGAAACAAATAATTGGATCAAGGAACAGCGTGGAATAAAAGAAATGACCATAAAGAACTGAAATGTAGATGGGTAGGTGATGTAGCTAAGTGCGTGAATAGTTAGTGGCCAAAGAAGTGTTCAAGTGAAGTCCAAGAAATAAGAAAACACAAGAAGGTGGCCAAATGGGAGGTGGATGGATGTCATTATAAAAGATACAAGAGCAACTTAGATGTACACTCATGTGCAGGAAAAACAGAACACCATGCACAACTAGAGATAGGACACTCATTTTCACAGGATGTGTAAATTAGTATGTTATGTACAAATGATTAGCATTTCAGTTACCTTAGTTCAGCATGTTTACTGTTCCCCAGTAGGCTAGGGTCTTCCATGGGCCCCAATAACTTGTTCCATGCATGATGGCATTGACATGCGTAAGGTATGAATGGTATCCCATGGTATAGCCATCTGTGCTACATTCACCTGGTTCCAAAGTTCATTTGTGATGGTTGGCATTGTTTCACCTCATCCCACACATTTTTGATTGGCGACAAGTTTGGTGACCTGGTGGGGCCAGGGCAAAAGGCTGACATCCTGTGACACCAAGAAGGCACTTCTTGTGTCATCATTTTCAAACAGAACCTGGATTCGTCTGGAAATGCTATCTGACACCATTCCTGGCCACAGTGACATTGTAACATATGCCATTGCCATCTAACATGTTTCTGCACATGCCTGAAATGCTAGGGACACTTTGTTCCTTCAACAGGACGATTCATAACAGCCAACATTAAATACTTATAATTTTGATCTTCTAGATATGTTTTCTGCCACTATCTTGTGTATCCTTCATTCTTAATAATTTTTTAACAAACATTATTTCTGATTTCTGCTGTATTAATGTTGTTTTCTTTGTTAATTTAGTTGCTGTGTCTTTTATAAATAATACTATCAGATTGCTTTACGTGATTTTTGTTTATTATTATTATTATTATTATTACATTTGTCATAAGTATTGTGACAACTGTCATCATCAGATCCTGTAACTAAGATCAAAATCTTAGAACTCATGCAACAAGTTTGGTGTTAATTGCAATAAAACCTAAGCTGAAGTGGGACATCACTGCAAACTCAGGCCAAAAGATTACAAAAATGCACCTTCATTTTTCAGGTCATGTATATATAAAATGAGAGAGAGCCTTTAAAACTGCAAATATTGTAAGCTAAATTATAAGAAATGATTTCAATAGATTCGGTTCAATAACTGTAAAATTAACAATGTAGGAAAAGGTAGACTGCTACTTATTGTAAAGGAGACACATTAAGTTGCAGACTGGCCCTTTTAAAAGACACTTACATAACGCTTTTGGCCACAGTCTTCTATAGCAAAAGAGAAGCACACACCATTCGTATGCACAAGCAAACACATCTCATGCACACATGACTGCCAACTCTGATATATTTGGTTGGAATGCAACTATCATGTGGGATGCAAGCAGCAATCTGGAGGGGGTGGGGGAGGGGTAGGGATAGTAGTGCACAGATGGAGAGAGATGAACGCTGCATGGCAGAGTGTGCATGGACTAGAATGCCAAGAGGTGCAGTGTCAGGAGGTTGTGGGGTAGGGAGAGGGGAAAAAAAGGAGTGAGAAGAGAGGAGGGGTAAAGATGGGTGGGTGTGTTGAAAGAGGGCAGCAAACATAGGGGGTGGAGAATGGGGAGGAGATGATAGGACAGAGGGGGTGGAAATTGTTGGGTGTATGGACAGTGTGTCACCATAGGTTGAGGACATTCACCCTGGTGTTGCACCTGGGTCTTCTACAGGGATATGATCCTTGTGGAAGAGGTTGGGATAGGGAATGGTGTAGGGGTGGACTAGGACGTTGTGGAGGTTGGGTGGGTGATGGAACACCACTTTAGGAGGGGTGGGTAGTACCTCGGGTACTACTGTTCCTACACCCTTCACCAAACAGTTTCTACCCTCTCTGTCCTATCATCTTCTCTCCGTTCTTGTTTCCTTCTCTTTGTTTCCGCCCTCTGCCAAAGCACCTGCCCATCTTTCCCTGTTCCTCTTCTTCCTCTCTCCCTTTTTTCCCACACCCTTCCCTGCCCCACAACCTCCTGACGCTGCACATCTTGGCATTCTAGTAACTGCAGACCCCACCAGAAAGTGTTCGTCTCTCCTGCATGTACTCTATTATCCCTTCTCATTCCCATTCCCCACTCCCTCCAGATTGCTGCTTGCATCCCATGTGATAGTTGCATTTTGGCCAAAGATGTCGGAGTAGGCGATCATGTGTGCATGGATGTGCTTGCTTGTGTGTTATGGATGATGTGTATTTCTCTTTTGCTAAAGAAGGCTGTTCCTTTGCCTTGATCCAAAGGCCAATAGGAACTATTTATTGATACAACACACAGCCAAATGTATGGTTGGACGCATCACAAGACAGAATGAATTCCTTATTCAAATTTGTAAATACCAAGACCAGACTCGATATCAAAGCTTCTTTTAGTTTCTGAAAAGCGCATTGATAATCCTCTGATCAAACAAATTTTGAACCCTTATTTAATAATTGCCTGGCAACATCCAAAAATCCATTTACAAATCTTCTATAATAATTTGTGATGCCAAGAAATGATTGCATTTCATTCACTGATTCAGGTACAGAAAATTCGCATATGCCTTTAACTAACCTTGAGTCTGTCCTAACACCACACTTACTAATTATGTAACCATGGTATGCCAACTCTTCCAACACAAAATTAGACTTCTCTGTACTCAACATTAATTTCATGGCTCTCAATCTCAGGAATCATCCCTTAGGCACTGTATGTGCTGCTCTGTGTCACTCACAAAGACAATTACATCATCCAGAGGCACCATACACTGACGTGGTTTCAGTTCTCTGAGACCTCCATCCAACAACCTCTGAAATGTCGCAGGGGTTTTCTTCAATCCAAAAGGCATCCTCCTAAACTGATAATGCTTCTGCAATGAAGGAAATGCTGGTTTTTGTTGGTACTCCAGAGTGATTTCTAGCTGATGGTAGGAACTCCTCAAGTCTGCTGTCAAAAAATGTTTGCACTGGGCTAAATGGTCTCTGGTTTC
Source organism: Schistocerca piceifrons (assembly GCF_021461385.2). Classification (NCBI taxonomy): domain Eukaryota; kingdom Metazoa; phylum Arthropoda; class Insecta; order Orthoptera; family Acrididae; genus Schistocerca; species Schistocerca piceifrons. The sequence goes on along the minus strand of NC_060140.1, from coordinate 278,618,979 downwards.
CTTAATGTTCAGCAAGGGGTAGGCATCAAGGGGGCATCCATTATAGTTTTGGCATTCAGCTGTTGGTAATTGCAACAAAAGCTATGTTTCCATGAGCCACCTTTTAATTACTTGGCCACAATGACAATCCCGGCTGTTCGTGGGTATTACTTTCCTCATCAACCCCGTCCTTCAGCTGCTGATCGATCAACTCCTTTGAAGTAAATCAGAACTTTGTATGGTTTGTAGACACAGGTGATTCATTTCCTGTTATTATTAGGTTCTGCTTAATGTGCATTGCCGACAATGGCTCTTTTTGGAAAAATAAAACCTTGGCAACAGTTAATCTTCCATTCATTCCTTCTCTCTCCTTTATGTGCTTCAGTGTCCCTTGTAATGCAGTTTCAGTGGTGTTTGTCAATTGTCCATGGCTAACAACCTTATATCCCACTCTTGCTCCTCCAGAATATCCATGTTAGTGATCAACATCCCCTTTGCTAACCTTAAGTCCTTGGCACTGAAACTATGCATAAACACAGATACCAGTTTTTCACCATTTACCTCTTGTGCACATACAACACTTCACTGAGCAAACCATCTGACCCAATACTTCATTTACTTCCTACAGTTCCACCACATTCATCATCCCTAATGGTAAGCTAGACTTAACATTAACCCAAAGTGATTTCCCAGTTCTTTCGGTATGCAGTCATGTGAATCAAGTCTCAGTGTGGTTGTTCACAGTTCAAATGGTTTGTCATACTTGATAGACTCACCTCACGACATTGTAACACTGCCACTGGGCTCACCCAACTAAAACCTTTCTCCATTGAGCTCCACCATGTGTTGCCGATGATTGATTTCGGCACAAGGCAGGTGCAATGAATCCAAACCCAGAATCATATCATAGCCCTCACTCATTGCAGCACAATCTCTACATGTAGTCTGAACTGAACTGTACCCAGGCAAAAATCATGCTCACCGATCCCAATGGTGTATCAACTCTCTTCCCCACTTCACGCAATCTATATTGTGATGGGTTCCACTCCTTATGTTCCACCAGACCGTCACTGGCAACTGACGCATATATCCAACAACATCCTGCAGTTTGTCTTCCTTATTATTCTCCTGACAAAACGATCCATCTCTGCATATGACTTTGTAGCATCAACTTTACTGGGAAAACCCCCAAGTGGACCTAGGGTTCCTGTTGGCATTTAACATATGTTTCTTTCGTAGTCCCCTATTTCTGAAACTACCATTACCATTGTGCTGCCTCTGCTTCTCCTTTCGCTGTCCTGTGGCCGGCAACATTGCCATAGCACATGCTCCATCTGTCCACATCTACAACAGCTTTTTGTTGGCTGAAAACACTATCCCTCTGGTTTATTCAATGTGGTTGATATATCAATTTCCTTGCATTATGCTGTCAGTTTGACAGCTGTGTGCAAATCAGTAAGAACCCCTATCCATACCCTCCTTGCTATTTTTGATAGCAACCATCTAAAAGTGCGTCAGGCACCCTCTGCCCAGCCTTCCGTGAAATTACTTCATTCACTACAGTGTTCTGCCCCAACTCGTATATACAACGATTGATCTTACTTATCCTATCCACAAATTCTTTTACTGACCCTGTGTGCCTCTGTCACCATGCCCAACAGTACCCAAAATGTGTAACACTGTTTTGCTTTGTATACCTTTGAACCAATCTCTTTCTAAATTCCTCAAATGTTTCAGCTCCCTTGAGAACCTCCATATATACTGTATAAGCTTTTGATTCGAAAATAGCAGCTGAACTTGCAGCTGCCAAATCTATATTTTGCTTTGGTGACAGTGCTTCTACCAGACTAGGTAACTCTGTGTTATACTTTTTCCAATAATATACAAGCTGCCACTGATTCTTCTATACCTCATACTCCTCGCCCTTCTTGGCACATCATACCGTGATGGGTTCCACTCTTTACGTTCCACCAGATCGTCACTGGCAGCTGATTCATATATCCAACAACGTCCTGCAATTTGTCTTCCTTATTATTCTCCTGACAAAACGATCCATCTCTGCGTATGACTTTGTAGCATCTAACTTTACTGGGAAAGCCCCCAAGTGGACCTAGGGTTCCTGTTGGCATTTAACATATGTTTCTTTCCTGGTCCCCTATCTCTGAAACTACCATTACCATTGTGCTGCCTCTGCTTCTCCTTTCGCTGTCCTGTGGCTGGCAACATTGCCATAGCACATGCTCCATCTGTCCACATCTACAACAGCTTTTTGTTGGCTGAAAACACTGTCCCTCTATTTTTTCAATCTGGTTGATATATCAGTTTCCTTGCATTCTGCTGTCAGTTTGACAGCTGTATGCAAATCAGTAAGAACCCCTATCCATACCCTCCTTGCTATTTTTGATAGAAACCATCTAAAAAATGCGTCAGGCACCCTCTGCTCAGCCTCCTGTAAAATTACTTCATTCTCTACAGTGTTCTGCCCCAACTCATATATACAATGATTGATCTTACTTATTCTATCCACAAGTTCTTCTACTGACCCTGTGTGCCAACAGTACCCAAAATGTGTAACACTGTTTTGCTTTGTATACCTTTGAACCAGTCTCTTTCTGAATTCGTCAAATATTTCAGCTCCCTTGAGAACCTCCATATAAACTGTATAAGCTTTTGCTTCTCGATTTTCTTAATTTTGCTACTTTGAAAGTTCTGCATCAGACCACCCTTCCATTTTTGCCAAATTCCTAAGATCCTCCACAAATGCTTGCACATCCTCAATTTATTTATCAGTGCTGCCAATAATATACAAGCTGCCACTGATTCTGATACACCTTGTACTCCTTGCCCTTCTTGGCATTCATTTTGAAAAACCAAGAATTACAAGATACACAATATAAAGTCTTGATGTTTAATCATTAGCTATCTAGCCATGTCCCTGTAATAATCACACTTCAAACTCGCTTCTGTTACTGATGCTGTACATGGTGCTCAATGACTTTCCAAGTTACAGTGCGTAAATCTGACAGGTACTAGACAGTCATGATCTCCATTACCTCTAAAGTGACCTCCAAATCCCATAGCTCCTTATTTTTAATGAAAGTCACCTTAACAAAGAGCGTGGCAGTCAAGCTTTTTTCTGTGGGTAAGACACTTTAAGAACAGCAATTAAATTTCTTGACTCACCATACTGTAGCCAATAGGTTCACATGTTGCACTGGAAAGGCAGCATCAGTACCTTAACACCAGTGAAGTGAAGAGGGGTGGACATGCAAGGGGTTGCTATGTGGCGCCAGTCATACAGCCAGAAACCTCCCAGATTTCTTTATTACCACTCTTAGCCATGGTTCCATACAAGCAGCAGCAGGGTGACTGAAACACCCAGTGGCTTACAGCATGTTATTCCAGCAATGTTGACAGAGTGCAGTCTCAGCTGAGTAGAGGCACATGGCGCAGCTGCCTCTGTCGGTGATGACTCCACCCTTCAGCACTTTGCAGGATGACCTCAAGAAACACGGCTAACTACAGCCATTGGTGCTTGGTGCTGCTTGTGCCCCAACGCTGTCCAGTAGCAGCCCAGTGCTGTCCAGTAGCAGCCGGCAGGTGATGTAACAGACCTGTATTGATGACTGGCTAAATGCTTTCCAGGACTGGTGCTGGCCCAGTGTGTCAGTGGCTCCAGTCCCCATGGTTTCAGGGTAGGCTGCCATGTCGCAGAGTCAAAGTACGCTCCACAAATGGCATTCTGGATGATGCCTCAAAGTACCACATCCCTATGGAAATAGAGCTGTGATACGAAACGCAAGTGACTGGAGTACATAATGGCTAGTTATGTATACACTTTTGGGCTGCACTGGCTTGGGCTCTGCTGTGCCTTGCAGCAAGTATGCTAAACACTTTTTTGGCTGCTGGTGTGGAAAGGGTTCTGCCATTTTCTGCCTAGGTATTGCTGTGTCAACTGTTTACACACCTCGTCAGGCCAGTTTGCCTTGCAATACTGCAACAGCATACATCCACACTTGCCTGTGGCTAGTGTTGCAGCAATCTACTTCCTACTCAGTGTATTTCTAATTAAATGTGATTGGTGCACTACAATTGCAACATCATACAGTAATGTAGCATGGTAGTCCTGGGATAAAACTCCAATGTTATGAGTAGAAACAGAAATACTGTACCCAAAGGAAAATTCTGTTGAGAACATTGTAAAATTAGCAAAAGACAGAATAGCTGGCCAATATTTGGTAATCCAGTCTCCCTCTTTGTTATTTTATAGAAACAGAAATATACAGTTTTTGTCACCATTACTTCATAAGGATATGTACCCTGTGGTTTCTAAGATTGAACACACTATGTATGTTAATTTTCTTTCTTCTTGTTCCCACTCCATTTGTTCCTGTGAAACAGTACAGTTTAACTCTTTGTTGCCAGTAATGTCAAAGAGTGCGCTCTTTGTCAAGTTAATGCTAATAATGAATACACTGCTTCTGAGATGGTAGAATCCTGACCACTAATGAAGAATATTATTGATATATCTGAGAGTGCTTTCTCATCGTAATGTTGCATCTAAATAATGACACCAACATAATATAGTGGAACTGTAACACATTTATTGATTCATGACAGTTGTATAAGTAGAACAGCGTGATATTATGAATGTACAGCAAACATTAACATAGTAACACAACATTCAAACAGTTAAAAACAAACAGGACAAATTTTACATGATTTGTTAACACTTTGGAGACCAAGCCCAAGCATAGCTCAGGCCTCAGCTTTGTGTTAAAAAGGCCACACCCGAGTGTAGGTCAGGGCATGATTTTCTCAGTGTGCAAGCAAGCTATTTCTTGAAAACCCAATTCATTTGATTTGACAACAATGTACAGATGTCTTGCTATCTGTCCTTTGATTGGTGCTGCTTTCTCTTTTCAGTGTTCGGAATTATTTTGAAAGATACACTAGCAAATGTAAGAGCTGCTGTCATGAATGACTGAACCAATATGATCACATTGACTAATTTCATGTGTGTGTTTTTGTTAGGTTTTGTACTTTGCTGTAATTCTGCTACAGATATGTCATGTTTGTTGCATGAGCAAGAAATTTTGGAAGCTCAAGAGGAAGAAATTGCTCAATAGCTCACCTCACACTTTCTTCTTGGGAGGATAATTATACTTTCTGTCATCATTGTTTTAAAATTTGCAATCTTTCAAAGAATGAAAGTAAATTTGAAAACTGTGTATTGGAGCTTGGTCCTTTTTATTATATTTCACTCGTGAAGATACATTAATTACATCTTTCCCAGTAACGCTTTAAATAATGGCATAAATGGCCAAATTCCTAGGCCTGATATTCTTCGATGTAGTCAATCTCCAAAGTGTTAACAGATGGTGTTCACTTTGTCCAGCATCTGTTCATTGAATGATGATGTGATAGCAAGAACAACATAACGTATTGTTTAATGATGTGAATTGTACTCATTGTGTTGCTGTTTTTATTTTTTCAGTCTAAATTATGGCATTGTTGCATTGCTTTGCATTTTTATGTTATTTATTTTCAGTTTTGACTGTTTCTTGAGTTTTCAATTCTAAAACTAATATGTATGTATTGGCAGACATTTCATGCATGTATGACTTGTTATCAAAATGTAATGAATAATGTATAGTTAGAATATAATACATTCATATGTTAATGAAACTTTCACTTTCATGTACCAACTAGCGTATTTCTTTTGAGAAAACAAGTCCTTTCTTTTTTAATCATTCTGCCCAATCTCTTACAATTGTCATACAGTACTTTAATGAATAAGTATTTATACAGAGTGACACTGTCTTCTTCTTTTTAATTTTACATGCAGATGTTCTGGAATCTATGGTGTGAGAAAGTGAGGTTTTTGTCCCCCAGTGAAGATTTCTCATGTCTGTCAGAAACATCAGCTGAATCTTCGTCATCTGAAAGCAGCCTCTATATCAAGTCCAAGAAACATACAGTTTCCGAGTCAGGGAAGCACAGACTATGGTGTCAGTTTGGAAGGGGCCAAGCCAAAGATGAGGTATCATTTAATCAGTTATGCATATTGTTATTGCTGAAGTAAATCATAATTGTTGGAAAATAAACTGCTATATGTCTTAGGCTTTACTGATCACAGTGCCTTGATCGTTTATAAATTATCAAGAGGAATGTTTGTACAACATTCCTTTTTATTAGAAGCTGAGGGTGATATGAAGCTAACTCATGATCCTGGAAGTGAGATATACAAAAGAATCAGAATTCAGAAACAAAACAAAATGGGGAGTGTTAAGGAAAAATGTGCAAAGAATGGAAAGAATACCGATTTACATATTCCTCTGTTACCATAATATCACATGTCCATTTTATTTTGTTTTAAATGAAAGCACAAACTGTCATAAACAAACAAAATAATTTCATATAGTAACCATTGCAAAAAGTTGAATATTTTGAAAATATGTAAGAAATGATGGATGGTGGTCATCCCTTTTATGTTGTCTAGTTGTCTCTGTAGAGCTGTACCATGGGAAGCAAGAAGAGGGTATTGTTTGGTGGCCAGTATCCTTTTTCTATAACACAAACTGCATGCATAGATTAACTGTATTCTTTATTCATAGGAATAGAAAGTCACTTATCTCCAGATCGTCATTGTGGTACCAGCTCTTCTGTATACTCCAAGTTAGCCTCACTGTTGGTGAAGTACAAAGTACACTATTAGGGTTGTTACATGGTGCCTGTCCCTGAGTTAGTGGCGGAGCTAACTGCTACTGCGATTCCCACTGGGCTGCGGCTGATGACACTGGAACTTACTCAGTGCGACAGACTGCGGCAGATTCGAACAGACTGGCCCTCTGGTCCTTGGTGGCTATTTAAATACTGGTGGCTGAGAGGGCATTGGCAGAACATTTCCTGCCAGTCTGTTGTTGGCCTCTATGTATCGTCTGGCAACCTCTTTGTCACATGGTGTGCTGGCACCAGCTTACGCCACCACAAAACATTTCCTTAGATATGATAACTATAACACCATTGTAACTGTAATTCAGTGCATCAGTCTGCAGACATTAATGGCCATAAAGTACTTCTGTATGCAGAAATTATTATCCATTAAGTCATTCTTTTAACAAGTACACTTCTGCTAATAATAACGTATGAACATATCTCAGTGCCCATACTCCTTGACCAGCCACCACCATATAAAGTAGTTACTATGTTCTGTGATAATTTATATCTTCAGTGATTCAGCATGAAGATACAAATGAATAATTGGGACATTAGAGAATAGAAAATCTTGACATTTGGTGCCATAGAAGCATGCTGAAGATTAGATGGGTATATTGAGATAACTAATGAGGAGATGCTGAAATGGATTGTGGAAAAATGAAATTTATGGCATAACTTGACTGACAGAATGGACTGGTTGACAAAACACATCCTGAGACATCAGGGAATTGTCAATCTGGTCATGGAGGGAAGTATAGTGGGTTACAATTGCATAGATAGAAACAGGAATTTATATGAACAGTAAGCGACATCAAAGGGGTGTTGGTTGAAGTAATTACTCGGTATTGAAGAGGCTTGCACAATATAAGGTTACAGATATTGATCCTGTTCTGGACAGATTGAATCTACCCTTAACACACCTATGATTCAGTGAGCTAACATTGCTGATGGGGAAGACCCATTGCACTAGAACGTTGCAGTTGGTGACTGCTGTGCATTTTGTCACAGAAGTGAGTTAATTGAGCTTGTGTGAGCCTGCAGGACACGTCCTGTGTGCTTGCACTCTATAGGATTGCACATGAAAGTGAATTAGTTTTGTGATATTACAGAATATTTAGTATCACAACTGACTCTTCTTAAAGAGAGGATCATGAGTGTGCACGTGATTGGGAATAAAAGGCATTAATTTGTGGAATGGAAATATTTAGAGAGTCAGAAGATGATTTTAAATTATGGCGGACTCTAAAGAACTTACAAGCAATGGCAAACTCAATTAAAAAGTGAAAAGTGTATGAATGTGATTGTGGAGTGAATGTTATTTGGCTGGTAGAGAAGTTAATATATGTGATTAAAGTACAATAAACAAAGTTTTGTCAAATCTGTGTGATTTTGTAGGAGCTTAGATCAAAATTGTGGGAACTGTAGACAGGGCATGTACCAGCAGACAAGCCTACATCTATACCTATAGGACTACTCTGCATTCACATGTAAGTGCCTTGCAGAGTGTTCATTGAAACACTTTCACACTACTTCTCTACCACTCCACTTTTGGAACAGCGCACAGGAAAAACAAACACTCTAATACGAGGTTCGTTTGAAAAGTTCTCAGAACAGAATAGAAATAAAGTACTTACATCACTGAAACTTTTTTTATTTTTCAGTGTAGTCTCCTTGTAGATTAATGCACTTGATCCAATGATGTTCCACTGCTTTGATTCCATCTCAAAAATTTGTTTCCTCCAGGACTGCAAAATAGTTGTCAACTCCGACTAGTAATTCTTCATTTGAAATGAATCTTCATCCACCAAGAAAAATTTTCAATTTTGGGAAGAGATGCAAGTCAGACAGAGCCATATCAGGTGAATAAGGCAGGTGTGGCAACAATTCATACCTTAGTTTGTGTAATTTTGCCACGGCAATGACATGTGTGCGGGTGCGCATTGTCTAAATGGTAGATGACCTTCTTCCTTGCTAAACATGGCCTTTTATGCATATCTTGTGTGGCAATTTGTTCAGGAGGTTAGCATAGTATTGTCCAGTAATTGTTTGCCCAGTGGGGAGATAATCTATGGACGTGATCCCTTCACAGCCCAGAACACTGATGCCATGACCTCTCCCGCCGAAGGTATTGTCTTTGCTTTCTTTGATGATTAGATTAATTTTTCATTCCATAGATCCATGCTGAGGAGATCCTCGTGGATGTGGAACATGTCAACCTTTTTTTTCCCTTCTTTTTTTCTCTTTTTTTTTAAAAAAAAAGCTGAAATAACAATACTAATAGTATGAATATATACAATACATCATTTGTTTCTATTAAAAAATTCTTCAGTGGAGTAGAAGGAGTTGGCCACTAGTAAGTCTTTCATGCTCCTTTTAAACTGATTTTTATTTGTAGCTAAATTTTTTATGTTTGCTGGCATATTATTGAAGATGAGTGTTCCTGGTATTGTGTGTATGAACTGAGCTGTTTGTTGGAAAAAGAGATATATTATTTAGGACAAATTTCATTAAGGAGTAAATATACTGAGAGGCAGTAGTTAGTATACCCAGTTCTTTGAAGAGGTTTCAGGAGGACGTCCGTGAATTTACTCCACAAATAATACGTATTACATGCTTTTGGGCTCTGAAAACTTTTGTTTGACTTGAAGAGTTACCCCAAAATATTATACCTCATACTTTATGCATATGCTGGGTGGAAACCTCTTACAGGTTCTGAATTGCATATAGTGAGTCTTTTCAAAGCTCAATGTCAGTGAGTTGGCTTAAACCATTTATTAATATCCATGAAAATATCAGTAGCAGATCTTTCTAGAACTACACTCAACATACTATTTATTGCAATACTTGTGTCATCTGCAAACAAAATGAACTCTGCTTCTGGGAGTGTAACTGATGAGAGATCATTAATGTACACAAGAAAAAGCAATGGCCCTAAGATGGATTCTTGTGGGACACCACATGTAATTTCTTCCCATTCTGATGATGACTGATGACTTCATTCACTAATCCCTTGCACTGATACCCTTTGTTTCCTGTTAGTGAGGTATGGCTTGAACCATTTTGCAGCACTGCCAGTGACACTATAGAATTCTAATTTATTTAAAAGGATGTTATGGTTCACACAATCGAAGGCCTTTGACAAATCACAGAAAATACCTGCTGCTTGTAACTTGTTATTTAATGAATTAAGTACATTTTCATTGTAGGTGATATCAGAACCCTTCAGAAATCCAAACTGTGTTCTTGATAATATGTTATTTTTTAATATTTTACAGTATTCCTTGCATTTAGCTAAATTATCAGCATTGTAGCTATTCTTGGTTCACAGATACATTTTCCTTTTTGTCTTACAGGAATTCTTTATTCCTTGTGTAATATATGGTTTTATTATAGACTTCTGTTTAATTTGAGTAACTTTTAGAGGAAAACAGTTTTCAAACATGGTACTGACATTGTTCATGAATGTGTTATATTTTTCATTCATGTCATGAGCACTATAAACATCTTTCCAGTTCATATCTTTGAGCAGTTTTCTAAAACACTCAATTTTTGGTTGATTGACTACTCTCCTGTACTCAGATTTTTCAGTCTTGATTATCTGCTTAGAATTTACATCTAAAATAAGGAGCTGCATGTCATGATCTGATAGTCCATTTATAACAGGCTTTATGGTATGATTTTGTTCCTTTGATTTGTCTATAAAAATGTTACCAATGGCTGTCCTTGAGGATTTATTTGATCCTAGTTGGAAAGTTTACAGTGTGAGTTAGATTGAAAGACAACATTACTAACTGCAGTAAATGTTTACTGGAAGATTGCACTAGAAAATCTGTATTAAAGTCACCAGCAATCAAAATTTCTTTGTTTCTTCCTGTTAAATAACCCAAAAGAGCTTCTAGATGATTTTTGAATAGATTATAATTTCCTGCAGGTGCTCGGTGAATAGTTACTATTACATAGGATCTGTTATGGAATTATACTTCTGTCGCACATGCTTCTAGATGCTAATCCAAACAGAATTTACTAATGTCAATGTTTTTGAATTTAGGGCAGTTTTTAATAAATGTGGCAACTCCTCCTCCATCCATATCTACTCTGCAAAAGTAGGAAGCTAGCTTAGATGCTGAAATGTCTAACATATCTATACCAGTGGTCACTTGATGTTCAGAGAGGCAGATTATGTCAATTTGGCTAGATGAATTCATTTCATCGATACAAATGAATAGTTCATCAACTTTATTTCTGACTCCCGGAATGTTCTGGTGTAATAAAGATAACTCATACTGCAAACTGATGGGATTATAACTGCTTTGGTGGAAATGAACTAGCAGTTTCTGATTACTTTCTGTTGAAATGGAGGGTGTATGCTAAAATCTGACTCCTGTTCATCAGTTTTCTCAAACTGAGTGTGTCTGCCAATCTCTCTTAAAACTTGTTTTTATTCTCCCTTCCCTATCCTAAAAAAGGCATCCCTCTGACACCTGCGACCACTCGTATTTTACCATTTGTGACGGTGTCCCCCCCTTAAGTTTGCTGCAACTAACCCAGACAGTTTTCCCTTCCCTTTCCTATTGAGGTGAAGGCCATGCCTAGTGTAGTCCCACCTATCGATAGCATCCACAGGAATCAAACCAATATGGGACCCTATATGCATCCTAAACAGCCACTCCAACTCCAAGTTCACCCTCCCTACAGATGAGTTCAAATGAGGCCGATCATGGCGTCTCAACACAGACACAAATCCCACACTCGTATGCTTCGTTGCTGATGCTATCTTCAGCAGGTCACTCTCTATGGAATGTTCAGAGTTTCTGTCAGTCCTATTTCCCGGACCACCCACTATAACCACGGCATCCTCCTTTGTGAAATCCTTGCATAAAGAACTTACATCCTCTGTTACCTGACCCAGATCTGCACTAGGCTTGAAAAAGTTAGTGACCTGGTACTCTCTACCTAAATTTTCCTGCAGTAGTTGGCCAACACCTCTACCATGGGAACTACTTAACAACAGAACTTTCTTTCTCTTTACAAATTTCCCTACGTTTTTCAAGTCCTTGAAAGCCTGTTGTGCCGTTTCTACAGCTTCAGCTACATGAGTCTAATCCAATTCTGACTGAGGCAACAGGTCAAATCTATTTTCAAGATTTATGACAAAGCTGTCTGATGCTCTCCTTTGCCTGTTCCCCCTATTACCTGTTGCCACTTCCCACCTCTGTTCACCCTTCTCCCTCTTTAACCTATCCAGATCCTCCCTTGCCTTGTCTAGGTCAGCTTGAAGAGCTGCAATTTTCCCTTCCTGTTCCAGTATTTTCCTATCTCTACTGCAGATCCTACAATACCACTGGTGAGCTTCATTTATGTCCCCATTTCCCACGCCACTACATTTGCCCCAATGAAAGAAAATACAGCACCCATCACACCATACCCCGGAACTAACAATCCTACGGCATGTCACACACTTCTCACTCATGGTAAAAACAGAAATCGTATAAACTGATTTAAGTACTAACTAAAACATAAACAAAGGACCTCAGAAACTATTCAGGAAGATATAAATAAATTGAAAGAGTACTGACTAAAAAAACTGGTGATTACATATAAGTTTAAGTCACTGTTTACTTATGATACGCGTGTGTGAAATTAAACCTAAAATCCGTGCTATAGGCGCGAGAAGGAAAATAAACTTCTTACCCCGTTTAATCTTCTTTAACACTTCACTAGTACTTCCACTAATGTAAGAACACTTATATTATATTTATACCAACTGGATACATTTACCTATATGTTTAATTCACTGCTTACTTATGATTCACGCGTGTGAAATTAGGTCTAGGATTCGTGCTGCAGGCGCGAGGATCAGCATGTTTCCACTACTTTGACTGTTGTTTTGTCTCTGGGGTATAGTAGTGCACCGAAGTTTCATCTGTGGTCACAAACCGGCACAAAAACTCTTGTTCGTTTCTCCTAAAACTGGCCAAACGTTGTTCCAATATGCCCATTCTCATGCATTTTTGATCCAGCATCAAGAGTTGTGGCACTCATCTTGCAGATAATTTTTCATTTCTAATTATTCAGTTAAAATGTGATATACCCTTTCAGATGACATCTGGCAAGCATGAGCAATTTCAAGCACTTTCAATCAGCGATCCTCCATGCACTTCTGTCATGATTTCTGGAGTAGTGACACCTTGGCCGACCATTGCGCAGATCATCATCTAAGCTCTCCTGACCAAATTTAAATTTATTTGTCCACTTGGCAACAGTTGCATATGAAGGAGCAGAGTTTCCCAGTGTATTCTGTAAATTAGCATGAATGTCTTTTGCTTTCATACCTTTCTTTACGAAGTACTTAATCACTGCTCAAATCTCGTTTTTTTTCCATCTTTGCAAATCACTATGTAGGAACAACAACAGAGCCACTTCACCCCCACAGCTCTCTTTCAAGAGCTTTGATGTGGCACGTGTTTACAGGTAACAGCCCAACGGATATCACATGAACAACTTGTTGCGCTAGCACAGAACTCTCATGGGGATTCTGAGAACTTTTCAAACCACCCTCATATTTCTGCAAGCTCTGATGTATCTTATTTTATTACAATGATCATTTCTCCTACATAGGTTGGCATCAGCAAAATATTTTTGTATTTGGGGGAGAAAGTTGGAGATTGAAATTTCATAAAAAGATCTTGCCGCAGTGAAGAATTCCTTTGGTTTAATGATCGCCATCCCAATTCATATATCATGTCTGTAACACTCTCCCCCACTATTTTGCAATAATAAAGAATTAGCTGCCCTTCTTTGAACTTTTTTTGTGCCCTCCATCAATTCTGTCTGGTAAGGCTCCCAATCTGCACAGCAGTACTCTATCAGAGGATGAACATTCATAGTTTTGGCAGTCTCTTTATTGGATTTGTTGCATTTTCTAAGTGTTCTGCCAATAAAACACAGTCTTTGGTTCACCTTCCCCCAAATATCTATATAATCATTGCAATTTAAGTTGTTGAGATTGTTATCCCCAGATATTATGATGAATTGGCAGATTTTATATTTTTGTGGTTTATCATTTAACCAAAATTTAATGGATTCCTGTTAGTACTCATGTGGGTGACCTCATACATTTCATTATTTAGGATCGATTTTCACACCATGTGTATAATTTGCCAAAATCATTTTGCAATAGGTTTTGATCTTCTGATGACTTTATTAGACAGTAAATGACAGCATCATATGTGAACAACCTAAGAGGGCTACTCAGATTGTCTCCCAATTCGTTTATGTATGTCAGGAACAGCAGAGGACCTATAACACTTAGGGAAAGCTAAATAACACATCTGTTTTTTCAGTGATTCTCCATAAATTACTATGAACTGTGATCTTCTGATGGAAAATCTTGAAGCCATTTGCACAGCTGAGATAGAACTACTCCATAGGCACACAGTATGACTAGAAGTTGCTTGTGAGTAATGGGATCAAGAGATTTCTGGAAATCTAGAAGTACACATTCAGTTTGATCTGTCGACACCACTCATTACTTCATGAGAGTATAGAGCTAGTTATGTTGTCCAGGAACAATATTTTCTGAATCTGTGCTGATTATGCATCAATAGATAATTTTCTTCAATGTAATTCATAATGTTTGAAGACAAGACATGTTTCAAAATCATACTGCAAATCTACGCCAGGGATATGTTTCTGTCATTCCTTTTTTGAGTATTGGTGTGACCTGTGCTACTTCCCAGTATTTAAGTGCAGCTCTTTTCTCAAGCGAGCAGTTGTATATGACTGCTAAATATGAAACTATTATATCAGCATACTCTGAAAGGGACCTAATTGGTATGCTGTCTGGACTGGAAGACTTGCATTTATTAAGTGAGTTGATTCGCTACACCAAGAATATATACTTTTAGGTCACATTTGCTGCAGTTCTTGATTCAAATTGTGGAATATTAACTTCCCCTTTTTTGGTGATGTAATTTCTGAAAATCGTATATAGTACCTCCACTTTAGTGGCACTGTTGTTGGTAACATTGCCTTCACTATCACGCAGTAAAGGTATTGATTGTGTCTTGCCTCTGGTGTACTTTACATATGACCAGGATCTTTTTATATTTTCTGCCAAATCTCAAGACAGAGTTTCATAATGTGAGAACTATTAAAAGCATCTTACACTGAAGGTAGTGCTGAATTCTGATCTTCTATTAAACTTTGCCAATCTTGGGGAACACGCATTGTTAACAATAGGATATCAGTTCCATCTGTTATTAAATTATTTGGTATAAATCTCTTAGGTGTTGTTGATAATGTTTCTTTGAATTCAAAACACATTTGGTCTACACTTACAAAGTTAATTTGAAAGGAATGGAAACTGTCTCTTGGGAAGCTGTGACGCAAATTTTTATCTGCCCTTTTTAAATAGAGATATTTTGCAATTATTTTTTGTAGATTTTGGAGTTACAGTATTTAGTCTCATTACAACGGCCTTGTGATAACGAATTCCTGTATCAGTCATGACGCTTTCTGTTTGCTCAGAATTATTTGTTGCTAAGAGATCAAGTATGTTTCCATAACCATTTACATTTCGAATGGGCTCCTGAGCTTATAGCTCAAAATAATTTTTTGAGAAAGCATTTGGTACAATTTCTGACGATGTTTTATACCCACCATTGGCTCTCAACATGTATACTAGTCGATATATCAAGGGCAGAGTGCAGTGAGACCAACTATATCCTGAAATGATAGTCATGTTTTCTGTGAATCTTTCAGCAATTGTAACTTCTGAGTCAGAGGGTCAGTAAAAGGAACTAATTATTAATTTCTTATGGTTATCAAGTATAACCTCTACCTATACTAACTCACAGGGACTAAGTACTTCAGTTTTGCTACAAAATAAACTATTTGTAACAGCAACAAATGCCCAACCACCAATTGTATTTGATCTATCCTTTCTGAACAATATTATGTTGTTTGTATAAATTTTGGGTATTAGCCGGCTTTCAGTATCTATAATGATTTAAGCTTCAGTGCTTTTAATTAGTTATTGGAGGTCTGGTACTTTCCAGACATAGCTATGACAGTTTACAACTGTAATACTTCAGGTTCATAGGTCTATCCTCGTCATGTGTTTGCCCTGCACGCTTTGAGACTGAAGCCCCTTTTCTTCTCTTGCAAGACCCTGTAACCTAAAAAAACTGCCTAGTCCACTCCACACAGCACTTGCTATCCATGTAGCCACCTCCTGTGTATAACGGAATGCAGACCTATTAAACAGAACTTGATACTCCACCACCTTATGTCACAAGTGAAGGATCTGGAGTCTACATGTAACAAAACAGTCTGAGCCTCGGATTCAGACCCTCCACTTAGCTCTGTACCAAAGGTCTGCAATTGGTCCTGTCAACGATGTTACAGATGGTGAGCTCTGCTTACATCTAGCAAGCAGATAGCCCCATTATGCACCTAACATTGGAGTTTCCAACTACCAGTAATTCCAGCCCCTGTGAATGCCCAGATCTTGCAGGCAAAGAAGTGTCCTCTGAAACAGGACGAGCAACTTGATGTGGCTCAGGATCCATGTCAACCACAGATATTGCATGGAACCTGTTTATCAGATGAAGTGGAGAGGCCTTATGATTGACTCCTTGGGATTACCTGCCATTTTACAACAGGTGAGGGGTAAACTCAGGGTCGGCAGTAACGTGGATGGCCACAGTAGTGGACTGATTGGGGGAGATGTGGGACATGCTGGACATCCCTTAGAGCTCTACATCCAGCCCCCCCCCCCCCCCCCCCCCCACACACACACACAGTGATGACTAATGGAAGCAGCCTCAAATTGTGTGCCAAAAACCAGCAGTCCTGGAGCTGTGAATGAAGAGTCACCAACTCAGCCTGCATACAAACACAGTGATCACAGTGCCAACACAGTAGTCACATTTGCCCCATATTAAAGATGATGGAACTGTACACTCACAAGAATTAAAACATTAGATTGTGCCTGGTAAGCACACAAATACACAAGAAATTTATGAATTAAACTACTAAACACACATATAAATGAAAAGAATTCATTTCTCTTTGAAGCCTGTACAAATAATTCATGAACTAATGTTGTTCCCACCTGGGGTATTTCTGGAACGAGAAATGCCTTTGGACTGAAGACTATAACTCGAAGAAAGCTTACAGAAAATTGTCAGTTCAACCTACTATTAAATGTTTTAAGAGTTCATTTGGCAGTTATTTGACATTAAAGGATTCAGTGTAATTGTAATTCGAGTTCAGTTGTACAAGGAAGCCCTTAATGACAACTACTTTAAAAAAAAAATACTCTTCTGTTGCCTTAACAGTGCTACTAGTTGCTGTCTTTTCACAATGGTGATTGTTGATGTATGTATTTACAAAACACCAACATCAAACAGTGCCCTACCTGACATTAAGTTCAAGAAAACCACAAAGTTAAAATACAAATGCTTTGTGATTTTGCTTCAGAAGAAAGTAAAGGCAACAAAATACACTGACAATTATGAGAAATTGTATTCGGTTGCTAGCAAGTATTGTGCTTGTGCTCAAAATATTGGTGGTTGGTGGAAAAGAAGGAAAAAGGGAATGAAAAAACAGAATAAATATCTAGAATAATCTACATCCAATCTAGATGAAAAAATAAAGTTTGAAGATTCCATCTGTCTCAAGAACAGATGAAGTCATTTATTCCTGGTTCGAACAGCAGCATAGCAGACATATATGCATTTCAGATTGCATAATTGTGGCTTATGGTGATGAGAAAAAATTATTGAGAGATGTCACATTTAAATATATTAGCAGATTGAACACGTGGTATAAACACAATTGCAGTACATATCCATAGTCAGTGTGATTACCTGTATCACTGTGAACCATAATCCAAAGAAAGATCTCACCAGAGTCTGCAAATAATGCCAAATCTGTTGTATCCCAAAGAGTGCAGAATCCAAGTCTGTTCAAGTTGGATTAGCATCCAAGGAAGGAGATGAACTGTAACCAGCACAGTGAAAAAGATGAGAGTGATGGAAAGTGGCCTTGTGTTGCCTTATATCTTGCTCATTGTTTGAGGCCCTGCCCAGGACATATAACTTTTCAGAGGGTGTAGTGATAACATCGTGAAGGCAGTGAGAGAATCATCAATGCATGTGATGGAACACCCTGGCTGGTTGAAACTGAGTGCCAAACCGAGACTCAAACTCAGGGCCTTTGCCTTTCACAGGCAAGTAGTCTACTGATAGAGCACTTGCCCATGAGTTCAAATCTTATCCTGGAACACAGTTTTCATCTGCCAGGAAGTTTCATCACAGGCATTGATGATTATTTCACTGCCCTTGTGGTGCCACTACTACACCCTCTGAAAAGCTACATGTCCTGGACAGAGCCTCATCATTGAGTGAGATATAGGGCAACATGAGGCCAGACCTCATCACTCTCGTCTTCACTGTGGTAGCTACAGTTCACCTCCTTTCTTGGATAAGTTTAAAAATATCTCATGTCTAAGGAGTTGCCAAGATAATTTCTTCTGTTATTGGACAGCATTCTCTCTCATCCAGCAGAAACTCAGAGGAAAAATAGTTGTTTTCACGTCCTTATACCAAGTGTCTGAGAGATGCCCTTCATTTTTAACCATTTTTATCCTTCTGCCCTCCCCAAGAAAGATGCTATTAATTCTGAAACCAAGGATAGCATATGTACTTTTATTTGTGTCTCTCAACAGTACTGACATTTTTCCTGAAGGTAAGAATTGATCAGTAATTCTGTACCATAATTTTAAAATATGAATATTTTTGTTTATCATGTGGCATAAATTTTGTTTTGAAACAGAATCTTCAGCAATGTGAAATGAGTCAAATTATAATTTAAGAAAGAGAATCAGCCATTAGGTACTGCATTAAAAATTTGTTATTATTAATCAGCTTTAAACTGTTTGTGCTAGCTCATGTTAAATTTAACACACTGACATTAGGAGGAATTCTGCTACTTTGGATAAAAATGTGTCTGTCCCACTCAGTTAAATGAAGTAGCTATGTTTACATTGTAATGCTAGCTTAAAATCTACGTGATCTCATTGCTATTTATCATAGAACAGATGTTATCTACATCTGTAATAACAGAGCATTGCTGCTTGTCATGCAGTTAATCTGAATCTTGAGCCCTGGAATCTGGATTATTAAATTATAGAACATGTTACAATATTCAACACCAATTGCAATGTAAGCTGTGGTGGTTTGGAAAGACCAGAAAACTTTGTTTTGTGGAGGACTAACATCTAGGATCAGAATTTCTCGTGACTAGAGAATAGAGCTTGATTTAATGTAGAGGACTAGCTCTACCCAAGACTTAATGTCACACTACCACCATTATTACAAAAATTCTTCTTTGTGTCATAAAACAAGCAAAACCCATATCCACTACACACAAAAATTCGAAATTCCAAGAACAAAGCAAAGATAATTTTGAACATTACTCCATATATAAGATGTGCAACTTTGGTTCCACCGTTTTTTCCCCATATATAAGGTTTGCAACTTTGGTTCCACCGTTTTTTCCCCGACATTTGATGCTTTAATGAAACAAATTGGTTACACATGTATCATTCAGAGTATTTTCCATTGCTAGCCACTACTTTCTCCCATCTTTTGGGCAGTGTACGAATCCTGCATCGAAAAAATTGTTCATCTTTTGAAGCGATCCACAAATCGATCCAATTTGTGACTCCGTCATGAGATTGGAAGTGTTGGTCCACCAGGCCATGCACCATTGATCTAAACAGCTGATATTCAGAGGGAGCAATGTCTGGAGAATACGACGGGTGTGGTAGGACTTTCCATTTTAACATTTCCAAGTACGTTCTGACCTCTTTTGCAATGTGGGGTCGAGTTTTGTCATGCTGCAAAATCACTTTATCGGGCCTCTTGCTGTATTGCGGCTGTTTGTCTTTTATGCTCGGCTAAGATGCATTAATTGTGTTCGATAACAAGCACCTGTGATTGTTTCACTTGGTTTTAACAGCTCATAGTACATGACGCCAAGCTGGTCCCACCAAATGCAGAGCATAATCTTGGAGACGTGAATATTCGGTTTGGCCGTCGACGTGGCACCATGATCGGGATATACACATGATTTTTTGCATTTAGGGTATCATAATGAACCCATTTTTCATTCCCGGTCAAAATGCGATGCAGAAATCCCTTCCGTTTTTGCCTCTGAAGCAACTGTTCACAAACACACAAATGCCGTTCAACGTCTCTTGGTTTCAGCACACACAGGACCCTAGTTCCTTCTTTCTGAATCATTCCCATATCCTTGAGACATTTTGAAATGGCTTGCTGTGTCACTCCCACTAATTGTGTCAATTCTTCTTCAGTTTGATGCGAGTCTTCACTCAGCAATGTCTCCAATTCTGCATCTTCGAAAACATTCTCTCTTGCACCAGTATGCCAGTGTACAGCATTAAAATCACTGTTCTTGAAGTGTTGAAACCACTCCAAACATGTTACGTCACTAATAGCGTCCTTACCATATGTACTTGAGAACATTAGATGAGGCTCAGCTGCTGTTTTCTTCATATTGAAACAAAACAGTAAAACCTCCTACAAATGATGAGAATTAGGATCGTAAACTGACATTTTAAATCAAGAACAACTTTATGATGCATACACAAATAGACTAATGTTTGAATGAGGTTATGTTGACCAAGATCCAAGCTAACTGCCTGACATCTGCAATCTGTTTCTTTCGACCGCTACTTACCATTGTCACCACCTATTGGCAAACAGCGGAGGCAAAGTTGTATACCTTGTAAAATGAATAAACTGGGTTAGGCAAATGATGTCCATCTCACTTCTTTAATGTATTTAGACAGGTAAGAGTGATTTGTGAAATCAGTAAAATTAAATAAACACTTGATTTGAAGTAGCATTTTTTATCTGCTTTTCTTCATTCTCTCCTTGTGTGTGCGTGCGTGCGTGCGTGTGTGTGTGTGTGTGTGTGTGTGTGTGTGTGTGTGTTAGTAACCTACAATGGTGACTTCTGCCTGCTGATTCTAACTCATTTCGCAGTCCTGAAGGCTTTCCATCATAGCAACGTTTATGGAACATTTTATTTGAATTAAAGTACAAAATCAGTAGAATGATTAGCTGAATTTTTCTTTAATTTCCCCATTCATAGAATGTAACTGCCCATGAAGAACAAAGTATAGTGTCTGATAACCATGTCGCAGAACTTCTTCCAGTCAACAGAAGTGTCCTCCGAGGAACATCATTAACTGAAATACGGGTGAATTTTGAGGAGTCATTCCAAAAGCAGCGCAGGTAACTATGCTGTAGAGAATTTTAAACATTATAAAAACACATAACATGACAGTACTGCAATGTGTCCACAATTAAAGTTCCAGTTTCAGAACACTGTAGAAAGACAGCCACTGCTCAGAATGATGTTCCTCAGTTTGCATTTGAGACACCCAACATGACTGTTTCCATGAAGGATTGTGAGCTGCTGGTGAAGGTCCTTCGCAAGAACAGTGACTGTGCAGCAGTAGTCCTGTAGGAGTTCTGGACACTCAAGGGTATGAAAAAAGGCAAAGGTCTGATATCTTTTAAGTATCTGGAGAAAATGACTATAAAATTCAAAAAGACAGGTCCTTTGAAGTGCAGTGTGGCAGAGGGACGAAGGCAGTTGATCAGACATCTATCAAAGATGCGACCACAGCATTGCAGGGGAGATTGAGTGGTGGTGTGCAAACGTGCAGTGATCGGAGAATTGCCCAAATGTTGGACATGCCTGCCAGCATGGTGCATAAAATCCTATGAAACATCCTGCATTGCTATCCATACAAAATCACCCATGTTCAGGAGTTGTTTCCTGATCTGTCAACAGGAGAAATATTCCTTCTGGAATTTCCTGCTTGCATGGAAGTGGACAATGAATGGCCATGGAACATTTTGTGGAAAGATGAAGCCTATTTCCATCTCCAAGGACAAGTCCATATGCAGTATTGCAGAATATGGGCAACAGAAATCCATACACACATCAAACAGTACCACTTCATTCTGCAAAAGTGGCACTGTGGTGTGTGTTGATGGCATTGTTTCTCATAGGGCCATATTTTTTTTGGGTTTTGTTACCTGTATGATCGCTGGTAAATACTATACAGTCTTTTGTATACAAATATCATTCCAACTCTTCAACAGTGTGGATATATGGGCAGGATCATTTTTATGCAAGGTGGCACATTGCACAGCGAGTGAAGTGGCTGCTGCAAAGGCATTTTGGAAATGCTAGATTTATCAGCAATCATTTCCTTACAGCCTGGCCATCCGGATCACTTGATCTCAATCTGTTTGACTTCTGGTGGTATGGTTATCACCAAGTTATGTTCAGTGCTCCAATTATGAACATAGCTGAACTGAAGGCACACATTGCACAGCACTTTCTGAATGTGACCTCCGAGACACACTGATCTGTTGTGGAACATGCTGTCTCTTGATCTGAAGTTGTGGCAGAAAACAGTAGACAGTATACTGAAAATGTCTTGTGCCAGCCCCATGACAACTAAAAACCAATCGCATGTGTCTTTTGTTTTTTATGCAATTTTTTGGCCCTGAACAATTAAAAACCAATGTCATTTTGCTTGTTATGTGACTTTTCACGTCTGGGGGGAAATAAAAGTTTCTCATGCAATGTTGCGGGACCTTGCCATGGCAGAAGGGCTTGCCTAACTTACAGTGCCATAATTGTTGACTGCCAGACTTACGCAGTCATGCACATTGAACAGTATGTATGGTGTAATGTGCAGCTCAAACCGTAGCCATTGTATTGCAATTAATCATTTGTTTGTAGCTGACTCCATTTATCTTAAGATGCTTACAGCGCCATCTTTTGGTAAGATTTTTGTTAAATTTGTTCTGCTCCATGACGTTTCCCCCTGCGTCAGTAATATGCTGCTCAAATTTGACATCATTCTGAGCAGTGATTCTCTTTCTACAGCATTTTGAAACTGTAACTTTAATTATGGACACCCTGTATAATAATTTGTCTTCACCTGAATGCTGTACTGTGCAATGAACTTGTTATTACTAGTGGACCTGTGTTATGATTGATAGTAATTGTACAAAATACAATATTAAGGCAATAAATTAACTTTACTAAATTTTAACAGAAGATTCCAACATGTCAGGTAAAATAGCAAATGTAAAAAAATTAAGAAAAATTACATAGGAAAAATAAATGCCTGTTTGTTGTGGAATGTTCTTCATCATGTAAATTGAGAAACAAAGTCACAATGTGGAAAGCTGAGGCATTTTGCAGTTTTACATTTTTGAGGTAGTTGCACTAGAGATTGAACATATGAATATTTTGCTGTGTCATATGTTTTCTTCTTTTTGACATGTAACTCATCCTAATTCTACTCAGTAATGTGATACTTTCTACTTATAAATGAATGTTTAAGTAAACTGTGTAATCCATGTAAGTTCCACTATTGGTATTTGTTGTAAGCACTGCCAGAACTTAATATTTTTTCTGTTTCAATTAGTTTAAGACTTATGTAGCTTGTCTATAACATACATATGTCTACAAGTTATTGGTACTTATTGTTAATTTGTGTTTGATCCTATAACATTTTATACTGAAACAGGACAAGTAAAAGATCATGTAAAATTAGACATTAATTATAGACATATGTTTTGTCTTAAGTCTATACATTAAGATCCTCTAATTTGCATATATGTCATTAATAATCATTAAATAAAGTACAAATAGTAGTTTCAGCCATTTGATGGAATATATGAAAGTTTATGACTACAGTAATTTCAGTGTTTGTTATCCGTTCACGTTAATAACATGCTACCCAGTTGGGAGGTGTGACCTAGACAGTTTCAGAGAAAATGGTAAGCGCCAATATGAAATGGGTGTATGAATGCATACCAAACACCAGTTCGAAGGTAGCTGAAATGAAAAGCAAATGTAAAGCCAAAGTAATCATCAATAGTTTGTGGACAAACCAAGAGAATAACCTAGAACAAGCTCATCATGATGGGCACAGTAGTAACGTCGGCGAATGGATAACTTCAGATGCATAATGCAACTGGCCAAGAAATGCACACTCACTTTTCTTCTAGCCTACACTGCCAGAAGGTTTTGCCAACTCATGTGGCATCTGCACTGTTAATGGAGTGACTGTGAAACTGAACAACTCCAGATGGCAGAGCTGGTGCCTTCATCTTTGTCTGAATCTGGCTATGATACCAAAGTAAGGTACCAACCATTATAACTTGTCATCATGGTAAAGCAGCAACCAAACTGACTTGGTCAAGGAAACAGCTCATTCGTTTCTATATGCAGATAGCATCCTCCCTCTGTATTGACAAGTTAAGTTGTTGTAATATTGTGCAAAGAAGACACGACATCCCAGCAGCACACCCAAGAGGAAGTCATATATTGTGTTAGCTTCAGCAATGATGTTTTCTTCTAGTAACTGAATTGTTGTTTTTCTAACTGTGGAATCAAAAAGTGCTTCATCAACAGATAAAGGTTTCTCTTTGCCATTGATATTGTGAGTAAGGTCTTCTATGTGCAAAAGAAAAAGGCTTGGACTTGGGATGGATCCTTGAGCTCTGCAGTATTTAAATAGTGTTTTTCTGATGAATAAATTGTTATTTGTATGATGTTTCCAATGGATATGTCTTGCTTAAACACATCTTTTTGTTGACAGTGTATCAGATTACATCTAACACATTATTTGGAATACCTCAAACATCTTTCCTGTTCAACTTATTTAGTAAGGTAACAAATTACGGTGATCAATAATGTCAAACATTTTAGATAGGTCCAGAAATATTCTGCTATCCATTTCCCCTCTATCTGTAGCATTTAGAAGAGCATGCACATATTCAGAACCAGCTGTGTTTGTAGATACTGAGTTCCTAAAGCCATGCTGATACGACAATAATGAATTTTTGTATATACTCTCTAGCAACCCACTGTTTTATCATCTTAAAATTAAGCTGTGCTACATAGCTGTCAGTGCTTGTGTTGTTTGTGGCCTCCTCTTTGTGTGGTGTTGTGATCTTAGCAACCTATAGAAGACTGAGGAAAGAACATAAAGAAAAGATGTGATTTATTATATGCATCTGACATTCTACAAATATTGTCTTGTTCATTTTGTGGTACAAACTGGGTACCATTGAAATCACAGGAAACAATTTTTGTCAATACAGAAGGTTTGCAGGGGGGGGGGGGGGGGGGGGACATTTATTCACTATTAAACTGAAGCATATTTCAAGTTCCCTGGTTATTTTTGATGAGAAGTTTCACCATTTAGTTAAAGCACTCATTGCAAATGATTAACACAGTGTTCACGTAAGATAATTGTACACGACTTCAGTTTTG